>NC_059667.1:20920776-21227702 GCF_905147105.1 Pieris brassicae | reverse complement strand
TTATGTTCAGCAAGTGGTAGTGAGGGATCATGGATTGCAAACACTTTGACCACCACCAAACCTTCTCGAGTTCTAGCTCTAGCCACCTTAAAGAACCTTGTTGAGCCAAGGCTGAAAATACAAGGAAATTAATATACCTTCAATAATAGCTATAAACATTTTTAGTTTTTTGCACTTTGTTTTAAAATAATGACTTAGGTAAAACTGAAAGATTATTTATAATACAAAGAAACCTTATAGTCAATTAATAATTAAAGAAACTGTGTGCTATATGGACGTTATAAACCATACCTTTGATCAAAAGTTAAATCGACATGATCGCTCAGATAGTGTTCCACTGGATAAATCTGAGATGGAGCGATACCAACGAGTTGGTTACCCATTTCGTTTCAAAGTTCGAGATGGTGAAAACTGAAAACTAACGTGACATCGAACACCTTTTATTTTTCAAGTTTCTTTACGATGTGCAGCTTATAAAAGCGTCCTAACGATGCTTGGAAAGGTCAAATTTATAAAAAAACTATCACTAGAATGTAAAGAGAAACAAAAAATCACCACAAAACATATTCAATTTTACTTGCTGCTTTGTTTGGCTTTCTTAATATAATGAGCAAAATTGAAATGTAAATATTGCCTTGCGAGTGCAATATTGCATTGGTCAGTGGCTAAAGTCAATGGTCAAGCAATAATTGTCCTGAATGACAACTGACTGAAATTAATTTTTTTTTTAAATTCTATGGCCTTTAACCAAACAAATATTAATATTTGAAACAAAATAAGATAAAACAAAGAAAAGGCTGCTTAGATATGAAAAAGAATTCGTTTACTTAAAATACCTGTATCCATTATTTATCTATTATGGTTAGTTCTCAATAGACCGATCATAAGACTGTTTGTTTTGGAGAAATGAATTTTTGATTGAAATGATTGTACTATAATATTATCCAATTCCAAGAATTATGTCAAACTTATATCTACCTTTATTTGAAGTTGTAGTATAGAAGTAGCCTCGAACCAAAGACAATCGAAGTTAAAGATAAATATATACTAGTGTTCAGACAGTACTCTACCTTTATCAAATTGACAATGACGTTATTACGTTTTGAATTATGTGTCAGAGTTATGTCTTTTTCTACTTTGTCATCTTTATCCATTTAGTTTATGGCTTCCTGTCAGTCTTCAACAAATAATCTGAATTTCGTATCCTCCCTTTTTTCTTTTATTGTGTAGTTTTTCACAGAAAATGTCTTCTAAAAGTGAAAAAGATCGAGCTAAACAGATCCAGGATCGATGTCAGAACATTCTAATCCAAATGTTAAAAGATGAGGACAATAAATACTGTGTAGATTGTGACGCTAAGGGTGAGACAAAATCTTTTTTCTTTTCTCTTTTTATTTTTACAATACGTTACTACAACCAACATGTTTAAGACGACATTTGAAGCTTCAATTTTGAAAATAAATTAAAAATTAAATACTCGTCATAAATGTTGTCGTAATCTCTCAGGGTCTTTGAACTAAGAAAATACTGATTCATAATTCCTGCTATATGCAACACTTATTAACACTTACTAATTATTATCGCTTTTAAGTTAATCATTTACCAAGACTATTATTTTTTAAGAACAACATGTAGATACTAATTGGCAAAATATCGTTTTCTATCTTGGACATTGTTAAACTACTTAGCCTAATTTCTCATCCAGGTACACCAATATACTATGTAACATCTGATACCAATGTGTAAGGTTAATTGACTGTTCAATAATGTCTAATGACTCACAGGAGTAAAAGATCTACATTTGATCTGAACATTTCATATAAGAATAACCTGCATCATTTTTAAAAGCATTTTTTTAAAACCTCTGATTGTACATCAGGTTAGATTAATATTACATCAATCTTAAGAAAAAAAGTAAGGTAGGCTGGCCTTTATTCTATAAATTTCCAATTATGAAAGATCTATTAGTATTACTATCTATATTATTAAGAAATAATAGTATTATTATACAATATAGTATAGTTATGTAAAGATCTGCATTTATCAATGTTGTTACTATTATATTTCATGATCTACACTATGAGGCAGAAATTGCATACAATATTGATTTTAATAGCTTCATTTCATTATCATAGCTATAAAGATAAAATATTGTGTCTACACTATAAAAATTGTAAAATATTACTGTAACCATTATTTATTACAGAAACCATTCTAATTGTATTTGATTAGGTCTGATATAATTAGTCATGTTACATGCTGTTTTTATTGTAAATGTAATGCTTTGATCATGACAGTCAATTTTTAAATATTAAAAGCTATACAAGTAAGCATAATTAAATCGAAGTGATTAACTTTATAAAGATCATGATATTTTATACCAACATATTATTGAAGGTAGATTTTAAAATATAACCATCATGTGTATAAAATTATTCAATTGCTTATTAATATTGAAACAAGGATGTCCATATATGTATTACAGGCACAACAATGATGGGAACTCTTCCCTCTCAGTTTTATAATTATACTGGGAATCACCTCTTACTGATTATTGTGTTATAGGGCTGTTATAAATAATTCAAGTACTTAAACAAATTCTTTAATTATTGTTCACTCAAGTAATTAAAGTCTGCTAATACTACAATTATTTTATATATATATCATGTAGGTTTTTTTGGGTGTTTTGTAGGTAAATTCAAAGTTAATTTTATCCAATATGTATTTATATATAATATATATTTTATGATGACAGGACCACGTTGGGCATCATGGAACCTAGGTATATTCCTGTGCATAAGGTGTGCTGGTATCCATCGGAACCTGGGTGTTCATATATCCAAAGTGAAGAGTGTCAACTTGGACTCATGGACACCAGAACAAGTGGTTAGTAACTTGCTTGAATTATATAACAACTTAACATCTTTGGTAATATTTTATCTTTTATAGTTTTCATTATGTTTAAATTTAACTATCCAAACACAATTTTGTGCTCTTTAAGTGAAGAGCTTATAGGCCAGCAAATGGGATGCAGGCAAATGCACAACACCATTTAATAATAAACCATACACAGGTATCACTACAACAAATGGGCAATTCTCGTGCAAGAGCTGTATACGAAGCAAATCTGCCAGACTCTTTCAGACGGCCACAGAATGACTCTTCACTTGAGTCATTTATACGGGCCAAGTACGAACAGAAGAAATACATTGCTAAGGAATGGGTGCAACCACAACTTCCTAAAGTGAATTGGTAAGAGATAGTTGTTTTATTGTAGTTTTAAATGTTTCTTTAGTACTATCAAACCAGAAGGTCGTCTTTCACAATATATGGTTTCTGCATTGGCTGAAAATGTGAAGAAATATTGTGTCATAAAAAATTCATTTAATTATTATAACTCAACATTTCTTTCTTAGTCTATATTTTGGATAACTAATAATGGTTTCACTTTTGTAATTACATGTTGGTTGTGCTAGTTTTATATTAATTGTTTAATGTTATGGTTATACTAACAAACATTTTTGCTGAAAGCTGAAATATTTTATATTGTTTGAGGAGAAAAATGTATTAAGAATGCAATGCAATGCAATTTTTGCATAATTTTGATTGTAAAAGACTTCTATAACTTTAAACCGGGAGCAATTATTTTTTCACCGAAATTAAAACCATTACATACAAGCCACAGATGCTCTTAGTATGTCAGTTACATAAAAATAAGAAATTTACTTTTATATCTGTATATTTTTTACTCATAATTAATTATCATATAGGTATTAAAAAATTGTATTTGTCTTATAAATATAATTTTATTTTTAGGGATAAAGAGATAGATGAAGAACTAGAAAGGCAAAAGAGGAAAAAGAAAGCGACCACTTCTTCTCTGGGACCACTGCCGGCGCCAAGTGTTGATAAAAAATATAACGTAAGTAAAACTATATATTTTTCTAATAACCTTAAAGAAGGTAATAATCAAGTTACAAAAATCTAAGTTATGATTATTAAATTTCAGAAATCTGACGTTATCCCCAGTATACCTAAACCCAAATCGTCAGTCAGTCCCAAATTGAGTAGAAATACACCAGTTGAAATTAAACCGAGTAATGGTGCAGCTGATCTGCTTGGCTTGGACACTGCCATACCCTCAACCAAACCAGAGCAGAAGAGTACTAACGATGATATTTTCTCAAGTTTCTTCTCGGCACCAGAGAAACCGGCTGAGGTATATATTTTTTATTACAATTAATTCGTTTAAAATACTTAAATAAAATAACAAATATAAGTCGCTGCCGACGCTGCAAATGTTTCGTGTGCGTTTTACCATGCCATATGCAAATATCACTTAGTTAAAAAACACACTTAACGCAAAGGATTTCAATTATTAATCAGCGTGAAATTCCTATAAAGTAAATACATATCGAATTGTAATTAGATATAAACACGTTTAATTGCATTTTGCGGGCTTTACAGTAAAAGGAACGGGTTATAATTATTAAATAGTATTTTTTTTTTTCAAATATATACAAAGGTAATATCCAATTTCAGGTACCGCAAGAACAAAAACCAGATTTGAAAACAGAAGAAGAAAATTTCTTTAAACAATCTGCGCCTACTGAGAAAGAAAAGTCTAAACTTACTAAGGACAGCATATTAGCGTTGTACAGTCAAACACCTATGAACCAATTTAATCCAGTACCTCAAATGCAACAGATTCCGGGACAACAAATGCAACAAATTCCAGGCCAACAAATGCAACAAATTCCAGGCCAACAAATGCAACAAATTCCAGGTCAACAAATGCAACATATACCAAGCCAACAAATATCTGGCCAACTACCTGGGCCACAAATAACAGGACAACCAGCTCCTGGTCAGTTCTATCAGCCATATATGATGAATGGTATGCAAATGAACCAATTTCAGCCAGCTAGCCAATTTCAGTATCAAATGCCACCGCAGCCACAGTTCCAGACACAGCCAAACTTTTTCAACCAGCCTCTTTCGCAACAGTTTGGTAATCTTAATTTAGGCCAAGGTTTCCCAAACGCATTTCCTAACCCTAATGTTGCCAGTAATTCTACGTGGCAATAATAAAAATAGTTTTTTTAATGGCAATACTTTCTGAACATGGCGTTTTGGGCGATTAAAGTAGCGTGGGATCTCTTTATAAAATATGTTTATACATTTAAAAAATACAAGATTAGTGCATTGTTACACATAATAGTAAAATCTTAATTCTGTCTATTCATATTAAGTTAAAATATTGCGCAAACTTAATTTGGAGATTCCGTTAGGTTTTAGTTCGGTCAAATCGCACATACGCCTCGAGACATTTCGTTAACCATAGACAATAATTTCATTAAATAGATAGAAAATGTAATCTAGTTGCATTCAGGCAGATTAAAATTATGTCATAAAAATGCAGTTGCTACTTGTTCAGTATGGGACGAGAATGTTAAAATGCCAATGATACAGACATTCCTTTTTGTTGAGTATATGATTACTATATTATACTAAATTATTGGACTGTGACAAATGAAAACAAATCATGGCTGTCAAAGCTTGTCATCAATTTCAAATTATTATTTTTTTACCTACCGCCATAATGAAACAAAACAATATCATCATTCCTAAAGTACTGGTAACTGATATATAATTGGTCATAGAAGAGGAGTAGTCTTTGACAACAAAAATTACACATGATGTTTGCCCGACCCCATAAAAACTTGCCAAGTTATTATAATTTGACATCTTTTGAAGAAAAGGGTGTGTGTG
This sequence comes from Pieris brassicae, assembly GCF_905147105.1. Taxonomy (NCBI): domain Eukaryota; kingdom Metazoa; phylum Arthropoda; class Insecta; order Lepidoptera; family Pieridae; genus Pieris; species Pieris brassicae. The sequence goes on along the minus strand of NC_059667.1, from coordinate 21,221,930 downwards.
AAACTGAGTATACTATTAAACATTCATCAGGGCTTGGGCAACATACTGTTGTTCATATGTATGTCAGAATTAGCAAACTAAAATGCTTGTTATAATGGCTTCAACTAGGTATGCAGACTTATTCCTAATTTGTCACTACTGTCAAAATATATGAACAACCGTATTCTGTACTGTTAGGCGTATTTTCGGGGTGTCTAGTGTGATGAGCATATGACATTGCTGCTTAAAACGACATTAAGTCATGTCTTCTAGTTTAAGGTGTGTCGTAAATTGTTTTAGTAGAGAATTTATTTTTTTAAAGCACATTTTTGCTACATCCATTATTTACACAATTATTTTTGTTTTAAAATTATTCTTATATTCGTGGTATAGCACATAAGTTTTCCTAGAAAAGAGATTGTCCCCATAAATATTTATTATGATGAACGCATTTTGGTGCTGTCAACATTTTTTTTTCTAATGTTTGTTCATAGTAATGTTAACAAACTGTTAGTCTTATGAAATAGATGATTTGGCATAGCATTAATGTTCATAGATAAGATATTGTGAATACTGTGATTTTTCATCTCAAGATGTCATTTCATGCTTACTCATAATATATATTCCAGTATTGGTCACATTAAAATTACTGATTGAATATTGTGTAGGTCGGCATTACGTTGTTTCAGAAAAACTACGATGCTAATGGCACACTGTGACGAAGCTATCGAAAACCTGGAATATTTTGAGTATATTTTCCACAATATTTTTTTTTCACTAATCTGGTAGCAAAAACTTTATCTTTATTTGAGGACTATACCTAATTTGAAATATGAGGTTTTCTTATTTTATTTACGATTAAAATCTACTTTTAAATATCTGGTTTATAAGCTAACATCAATTCTGTACTATTATATTTCACATCCTTTCAAGAGGCAATAAACACGTTGCTTGGGAGCGAAAACTTCAATATTAAGTACTTAATAATACCTACGTGTTGTATATCCCCTTGTTTATAAACGTACAATAAACGTCTTCAAATATTTTGCCCTTAACTCTTACCCTCGCATCATTTTGCAATCAAATAAACTGTATAAAACATTATTTAGCTTATTGGAACTTAAAGTACGTTTATGAATAAGAATGGTAACAGGAAGTTGATGTGTGCCGTGTCTGGCGATTTTTTTTTTGTTTTAATAAAAATGTTGATATAATTGTAGCAAGACTGTCTGTCATATTGGCATGATTGGTCTCGGAACTTGTATTTTTCGTTTTTAAATAAATGCAATATTGTCCTCAATGTGTAAAATTTTAATTAATTCTTCCTAGTATCCTAAGTTCCTGTTATGTTTTAATCAAAGTGAATATCATATTGGATGATAATATACAGAAACCTAGCTAAATACGAGTGAATTCCTATAAAATGTTTTTAATAAGCTATATTTTTTTCTGATAATAAAATCTGTATCCGTAACATAAGGCAAGTCGACATTTACTGTAAAGTGTATTCCGTTTGACAACTGACAAAAATTATTACGATCACAAGACGCATAAGCGGTGAGACAAAGTGTATTTAAAATCACAGAATAATGCGTTGTCTATATTTTTCACTTTACAAATACTTAAATTTTAAAACTGACAACTGACAATTGATTCAAGTTTAACTTCGAGGTAAACAAGTAGTGGATAGAAATTGTACACAGTAATTTTAAAAATAAGATTATTAAATTTCAGTTATAGTGATTGAAACATAATTAAATTCAAACTCTACTGCAAATATGGAAAATTGGTAAGTAATTTAAAAATGAATAAGGCCGTTAATTTTTGTAACTAGAAATGTAAATGTGCCAACCACGGATTGCGATTAACTCATTGTATTTTCGCGCGCGCAGCCATGTTGACAGAACAGCTGTTATGCGTGCAACAGAAAGTGGAATAGTAGATAATTTAGCGTTTGTTCATACCGTCGTATCAATTAAAAATAATGTTTGTTAAAACAAACAATCCTTTAGTTGTATAATATATTTTTCAATTTTACTTAACAACTCTGGCAATGTTGTAAAATATTATAAACGCAATGGATTGTGGAAAACAACAACCAGACGACATTTTCGTTTGTGATGAAGAATTTGAAGCGAAATGGAGCAGATTTTCCGACTGGTTGCATTGTATTTGTGTTGTTACATTCGATTTGGAGTTGGGGCAGGCTATGGAAAGAGTATATCCGCCTGGTGTGCAATTATCTGATCAAGAGAAATGTAACATTTGTTATTTAGCATTCCCGGATTCAAACTCAGGATGCATGGGCGATACTCAATTTCACGTACGACTGCGTTCACGTGCTCCACTAACACCGCAACAGTTAATTTATAACGAGGACAGCGTTTCTACGCTCCGAGCAGACCCAACGCATTACTGGGGCTTCGTCTATTTTCGTCAAGTCAAGGATACGACCTTGCCTCGGGGCTACTTCCAAAAGAGCATTATTTTGCTTACGCGTTTGCCCTTTATTAACCTGTATTACAAAGTGATACAGCTTATAGCTCCTCGACATTTTGAAGATGGTGAAAGCAGCTTGGAAGCTGCATGCCATGACATAAATAGATGGCCAGAGTTGAATTCCGGTCAAAACGTTCTATTGCCAGTCTTGGGTTCTGTTTTTCAGTCGTATATTCCTAATCAGCAAACTGGAAAGGTTACAAGGTCAGATATTGTGAAACAAGTACATTCCTCTAATGTTCCACACATAATAGTATGTATTCAAGATGTTAATGTTTTTGATGCTCTATCAAGTTTAATATCTCATCTGCATTTACTATGGGAGTTAGTATTGACTGCAGAACCTATAGTTGTTATGGCCAGCTCACCAACAGAATGTTCAGCTTTAGTCCAAGCCTTGACCTACTTGATACAGCCACTTCCATATTCGGCAGAATACCGACCTTACTTTACAATACATGATAGTGAATTTAAGGAATTTACTCGAAAACAGTTCAACCCACCCTATGTCATATTAGGTGTGACAAATCCATTTTTCACTAAGACATTGCAGCACTGGCCGCATACAATTAAATTAGGTGATTCAACCCCTGTTAAAACTAAGTTGAGGAAAGTAGGAAGTATTAAACATTTAGATTCTGCACCAGGGGTATACACTCAGTACAAACCTTATTTAGAGAAAGATAAGGCTATTATCAAAAAGTTGCATAATGGTATAAGGACAGACCGACCTTCTGAAGTTCAGACAGCAATGGTTAAAAGGCATTTACTAGAACTAACACAAAGCTTTATGATCCCACTTGAACGTTATATGGCATCCCTCATGCCATTGCAGAAAAACATATCTCCTTTTAGGTCACCTCCAGTGCCAAATCCATTTAATCCAGAAGATTTCTTCACATCTCTGCAGCAAGCAGGTCCTCAATTGACATCTGGTATTAAAGGTGACTGGATAGGATTATATAAAAATTTTTTTAGGACACCAAACTTTAGCACATGGTTTCATGAGCGTCATAGTGATTTAACAAATAAATTACAAGCTTTGCAATTAGAAGCCTTAGCAGAGAGTGACTTAAAAGAATGGTCAGTTGGAAAGAAAGAAGTTGAAATTGTTGACATGATACTTAAACTGCGTGATGTGTTAAAAAATAATCCACCTGTGGCAGACAATACACGAACATTACTGGCTCGGAGGTTAGATGATTTAAATTGTGTCCTTCAAGATGATATGAAGGCTATTTTAAATGCGGCAACGTGACACACATTTTGCTGCACCTCGGAACTACGAGAGTGCAGCATTCATCTACGGCTCTCGTTTATTGCTTCTTGTGTATAGTCCAGCTAAAGTTAAGGACAGTGTAATTATTCATATTAATAATTAGATCCCAACGTAAAAATATATTTTAATTAGATACTCAAATAGATTTATGTTATTTAGAATTATCTAATACAAATTTAGTTCATATGAGAATCACTTTAATTATATTGATGATAGTAATACTATATACTAAATGATGCCAATTTATTTGTATAACAATAAATTTAAAAATGTGTTAATTTAATTAGGCCAAATTTAATAACAATTTAGTTAGTGTGCTTAGTAAACAAATATGATATTCTTATGAGGTCTAAAATTCTCAATTTCACTATACGATGTTATAGAGAAATATATTTTATACAGCACTGTGCAATTATATTTTTACTCTTAATGTAAGTTAAATATTCCTGGTAAATTCTATAAAAATATTTGTGTGTATAACATTTACAGTTACATTTTCTATTACCATTAATTACATAAGTGGTATCTTCAAAACAAACAATTACATACAGTACCATTTTTAATAGATGTAATGTATTTGTAAAATATCCTATGTAATTGTGCACTGAAAAATGTTGTTTATTTAAGTATCATTTGCTCAATCATTAACAGATGGATCAAAACTCTTACTCTCCACTATTTTTGTGTAAATCCTATAAATATCATGTAAGTGGATAAGTATTTTAGTCTTAATTATATATGTAATTTACACTATATGATATGCATCATTCTGCCTAAATATGTAGCTTAGTCTGAAAATGTTAGCTACTTCTATCTATTCCGTGTTGATTATGTTCAACCTAAACCCTTCAAAAATCATTTAACCAGACATAATAACTAAGTTATTGACCAGTGGATGTTTAGAGTAAATTATTTCACTACAAAAATTAACTATAATGTAATTTTAACCAATAAAATGCTGTAAATTTTTAATAAATTCTTTTATTATCTAATTGTGCTGCTACCTGTACCAATATGGAACATATGATCGGTTCAGGTGATAAAAATGATCTAGCAAGCTTTGACATGGAGCAAACAAGTCATCAACTTGACAGATCCTAGAGTGCCAATAAAAAAAACTTAAAAGTAACAGTCTATGTACAGAATTCACAAGTTGGGTAGAGTTGTTTATAAATGTCAATTAAATTAAATAAATGGCAATTTAAAAACTTGATATAGCCATTATAGAATTGTCAACAAGTCCAGTTGAGGAACAATATAATAATGTTTAATTAGTATAATATATAAGATTTTAAAAATAAGAGTGACTTATACAATTAAAATATACTTGTGAAAGAATTGAATAAGGTTTTTTACTTACTACATTTTTTAAATTATGTTGACTTCATTTATAAACAACAACCCTTGGGTTCTATTACAACTAAATCACATTTTCATATATCTAGCTTTGCTCCATATATTATCATTATCAGTGAGGAGGGTGTAAAGGCCTGCTAATGTAAGCCCTGCAGCTGCTCCTAAGCCCATTGAGCGCAAACCTGCAGTACTTTTATATAAAACACCTGTAGCTGTGGCAGCTATAAAGGTATTTGCAGTATCTTCTTGGTCCCTAATCCAAGTTACACCCAGGGCTATACTTGAATAAAATGAAGCTAATATGCCTAGGGTACAGCCAGTTGTTGTGCCTGAAACATACATTTTAATGTTTAGAGCAATTTAAAGAACAACTAATTTCTTCTGTGGAAATAGAATAGAATTTAAAGGCAATTTTATCTTTAATATATCTATTATGAAAGTTTAAATAGATTTTTTTAAACTTATTTATTTTATAAAGACAAACCTTGCTTCATTATGTAGTTTATAAGCTGTGTTCTTCTTACTTTGCCAATTTGTCCAGCTAATGTTGTCGCTCTTAATCCTTTGTAGAGACCAGCCATACCTCCTAAACCTAAGAGGAAAATTATATCAAAGTTTTACTAAGGAGTATAATTGTAAGCTTGTTATCCAAAACGAAGATAAAATTAGTTTTAAGTCTGTTACATAATATTTCTTTCTGTATTTGCTATCATACAATTCCAGCATACTGTAAACTAAGTAATCAATAACAAAAGTTATGTAAAGTCAACGTTACGTTTGAGGTTATATTCACACTGAATATAATTCACGGCTTACCTGATCCAGTCATAAAAGACATTCCAATGATTGGTAAAGCCACGTTTGATCTTCGTGCTGTTGAGGCCATATGGCTCTCATCGGGATATAGAAACTCTGGTTGCATTTTTGGTATGTAGTTGGGATCAAAGTTTAAATAGGGAGAAAGATTTGCACTGGCCTGATTATTTTGGCTTTCATTTTTATTAATCGGTAATATATCTCCAAATAAAGACATTTTCGTTGTTTAATTCACTAATATTAAACAAAACTTTATTCGTTCGTGATGTTGGAATCACGCAGAAATTTATCGTGAAGAACTGTCAAATAGAATGTCACAAATATTATATTTGAATCTCAGAAGTGTCATTGTTGAGTTTTTGTCTATTATTTTTTTATTGTCAAGCATTGTCCGAATGACATTCGGGGGTTGTCAAATAAATGTTTCTTGAAATTTTAAAATTACATATCAAAAATGCCCTTTAAAAGGGACGGTTTAAGTTGCTTTTTCATCAGCATCATGCCTTATATTTATGTCCCAAGACATTGTATATTTTCCGAAGTAAGGATGCTATTGTCAGGGGTGTCAGTTTTATTTTTAGAATAGCAAACTCCTTGAACATTTTTTTTTAAATATAATTTGAGTTGTTTTATTTATAAAACAGGCCTATATATAATTTTTTCCTCATTATAATACAAAATAAAGTTGTTAGATTTTATCTTAAGACTAATAATATTTGATGTCAACAGTGAAGAGAGGACCCCTGAAGACGTCCGCAAAGTAATTAAAACTGCGAAGTTACACGAATCCGAACTAACAGAGATTACCCAGATTCTTAGATTTCCAGACGCCAGCCAACGCAATAATAACTTAAGGCTTATGCTATTAGATAATAATATATTAAAAGATATAGAAGAGGGAAATCCCATTGTATTTAAAGGTATTGTTGTATTGTTTAAACGTATTAAATATGTCGTTTTTCTTGTCTCAGCATATTTATTTTCAAGCAAACAATCTAATTTAATCTAAAATGATTCTTTTGCTCGAAATCAAACTCTGGATCTGCGGGGAAAACGCTTTGAATACTAACTTAGGCTTTGAGCAACTAAGCCATGTAGTATATTATTATTTTAAGATAGCATTATAAAATAAAATTGTTGTGATATTTATATAATAAGCATTGGAAAGTTCCTTACTAAACAAGGTTTGAAAATTTGTAACAAGAAATTATATTTTCAGGGGATCCAGATGAGAATGTGGTACTGTGTACAGACGATAAAACCTACGACGTCAAAGAAGCAGAGACATCTAACAGCTTTTTACTCGTACCCAACCTACTTTTCGCAGCTTCCACAGGTCTCGACGAAACAATTGCAAATAATTCTATGGAAGATTCTGATTCATCTTTCGAAAGATCCAATACTAGTTTGAACAAATCCAACGATTCTGATGATAAACCACCCAGAAAAATTGTTAATAAAGACATTGTTAACACATTCTTCACTTATTACGAATTGAAACCTTGTAAACCGCGTCTTTCAAAACTCTCGAAAATTCTAGAAAGTACTGCATTTCAGGGATTAGAACTCGAATATAAAATAGATAAATCGAAATTGCTTGATTATAATGCTATTTTGGATAAGGTACAGTCGTCTCGTATAGAATTAAGTGAGGAGTTGACAAATATACAAGCAATAGAGGTCGATGGTCATTATAGGTTGTTAGAATTTGACTATGAATTTCGAGTCCTTTCGTACATGTTGGACCTCATTGAAGAGAATTCCTGGCCTTTGGACAGAGTATCTAAAGAAGTCACATTGGAGAGCTTAAAAGATTTGGCTCCGATGTGTGTTTTGGAAGCAATGTTTGGTTTTTATACACTAGAAAGTGCTGAAGAAATGGGCGTCCAATACTATAAGTATAAAGAGGATAAAGTGTGTAGATTTTTAGCAAGAGTTCTCTTAAGAAGTGCTGGTAGATTCAATTTGTTTGAGTTTATGCAAGCATGGAGTGATTCGGTACCAGAAGGAATGACAACAAACGTATGTATTATATTTTAATGGTGTATATTTAAATAGTTTAATACGAAATGACATAGGGTCGCGCAAGACTTGAAAAATCACATTTAGGAACTTTTCATCATCATGGAACAAAAATATATCGGAAAGTGTCATCGCCGTTGGACAACAGAATCAACCCATCATTTTGTTTGATTAACAAATTTTTGTTCCTATTTAGTAACAGGCCGGAAACGCACTCGCGAGCCCTCTGGCATTGAGAGTGTCCTGCCCGTTTGCCCCCTCTTCTATAAAAAAAGAAGTTTTTCAATAAGTGAATACCAAGAACTATGTACTCTTCTTTCAGGAGTCACTTCTATCGGGCATAGCGTTAGTAGACAAGAATGTCACGCCGCAAGTAGTTTGGGGTTTCTCTGAGAATGAACTGCCGGAAGATATCAATGAGAGGTTTAGGATTTTATTCCACACAAAACCCAAGTGGACGGTTGATGAAATATCTCCATACATACAGTAAGTTACCAGGTTTTACACTTGCCACCCGTGGCATATAACTACTGACAACTTCACCTGCCTAATCTTAAATATATTTTTTTTAATTTCTAAACAATCTTATGAATGTAAGCGTGGCATACAATTAGACCTGAACGACATTATTGACATCTCATTTTTTCAAAAGGTTCTTTTTAAATATCAACCCTCCTTTCTTAATATACATTTTTGTCTGTGGGGCCGTTCAAGTATTACGTAAGCACTGTAGGGTGTGTCTTTGATTTTCTTATTTGGTGATTACGTCAACAGTAATGCCCGCCTTCCAGTGCGTAAGTGTTGAGCGAGAAATAGTTGGCGAAACGGAGTTTGAAATGATAATAGTTTTTGCCTTCCACTAAGAAAGAGTTTTCCATCCATCCATTGACACCGAGCTCAACTCGAGAAGCGAGAAATGAGCGACTACTCCGTTCATTTTCTGCCCATGTTCATAGTTCTCGCTCCATCCAGCGAGGTTGTGCGTCCTTTTGCGAGCGGGCAGCTGTATTGGGCAGCACTTCGTAGCATCAAGATGTTTTTGTGAATTTCAATATGTCAGATTCTTCTACTGATTTATGATGATTATATTAATATGGTAAATAAAATCTTTCTACTGTATTACTATAAAAAGAAGCATATCCGGCGGAAATCAAGATTTTGGATCAATTATCACATTCGAGGAAGAAAATTAATTACGAATCAGTCAACGATTTGCAAGACTCCGTTCAAAAGTTTTCAAGAGCATACGCAGCGGACTCTTTACTCGCTTGCTCCGCTCTGCTTTACTCTTTTGCAGTGGAAGTAATTGTATGAAATATATTAAAACTAGTTCAGCGAGTTTCGTACGGAGTCCGTGGGAAACTTGCTCAACTCGCTATCCTCGTATTTGACTCTTTCAACTCGCTCCGTTCGTCTGCGCTTTGGTGGAAGCACATGTATGAAAATCATCGTTACGAGTAAAGCGTAGTCCGTAATAGGTCGTTCCGCTCGCAGTGGAAGGCGGGCATAATTATCTTCTTTTTTACACATTTGTCTATGCTTGAAAACGAAATGCATTTTCGAGAATTCGTACAATTAATACGTGTGTATTTTTATTTTATTTTGTAATACATCTTTTAGTCTCTTGTATAGAATAATACTAATATTTAGATTTAATTACTCATTGAATCTCCTCTTTATTAAGCAAATTTTCTATTTAAAGTTTAATTATTTAAAGGTCATATGCTACAGAGAAGCTGAACGTAAACGCTTTGCTGACGAAACATGCACGTGCGTCCACCCAAGATGGCGTCCGTGTATTCTCCGCCAAACACATGAATTAAGCTTTCTACAAAAATAAATAAAATTGCTTAAGTTTTAATCTACTATTATTTATTCCTATTTATGATTGAATGAATAATGCTCTAAAACTTCCTCATCATAATACCTTAATATACATTTAACGCCGTTGATTAAATACGTTTTTAAAATACCTTCTGAATAAACAATTAGTAAATGTTTGTTACCCTTATTATTTTTTGCGAGGAGGCGCACAATTTCTATAGTCTATATTTACTCTATGACATATTTTAAGTTATTTCTTGTCGCTGCTTTCGCTTGGGCGTTTTAGCGTCACACGTAATATAGTTTTATTTGTTAAGTTCATTATCAATTTATGACAATCATATCATATCGTATAAAACTATTCACATTACTAGTAGATATAGTATGAAAGAGATGCTACTAGGCGAAGTTTTTTTTATCGCAATCAGGCAATAGTTTTATATACTAATAACAATAGATCAACAAAACCCTAATACTATTACTACTATATAGAATGTTCTGCATGTAAGGTCTATATCAAAAATGACAGTCCTTATTGCTACAGTTACTAGATTTTTGTATAGGATTATTAGGATGGCTTCAAGTGCGTAGGCACAACCCTGAATACAGATGTATCTACCAAATAATTTGAAAGATTGCTTTGTGCATTGCAACACCGTCTTGTCACCGTAATGTCAACGTGTGGCTGTAGTTTAAATGAGGCAATATTCTGTGGTTAGTTAGAAATTAAAACATTGTCTGTATTTAAAATAAGTTTATTATAGAAGCCTTATATCTAACATTTATTCCTTAATCTAACACAGCCACAAAATTCGTAATTTTGCCAGATAAGAAAAGACTAGATATCTGTTAAAATACAACACAATATTCTTGTTAATAATATACAGTACAATAAACATGAAAGTATTATAAATATTAAAATGTGTCGACATAGTTGTAGTTACTGGATTTGGGCTGATTAATTATATTCTATTGTTGCATATAAGCTCGTCTTTGGTCTCGCAATATTGTCTATGATTTTTTAATGTTTTTCTTGAGTGTCATCAGTTGGTCCCACATTTCGTTCGGTAAATCTTCACCTACTTCTTCCTTAAAGTATTTTTCTATCGCGTCAGCCTGAGAAAAATATGTCCATATTTATTTATTTACATTTTTTTTAAATTTACTTAAGAAACCAAAAAATACAAGATTTAATGAGAAAATCACTTTAAATAGGTAAACATAAAAAACGCGTAGAGAAAAAAAATACATCGAATCATAAATTATTTTGTATTGTGTGCCTTATGTCTACCCTAATCAGGTGGACAAACTCATGAACTTACCTCTTGCAACCAGAAGTCTTTAGGAATGCTAAACAATTCGTTCATATTGATGTCGTCAAGGTTACTACAGTTAAGAGCTCCGGGTTTTGGCACGAAACCTAATGGTGTCTCCACGTGACACTGCTCATCATCACATCTGCGCAAAACCCAGTCCAAAACGCGGGAGTTCTCACCGAAGCCAGGCCATAGGAATTTACCCTAAAATATAACATAAATGAAAATTATTATTTGGGACCTCCGTACCTTGGTAAAAATTAGAAAATGTTGGCAACTTTAGATGATATAAAAGAATCGGTGGCGCTACAACCTTTTTAGGTTTGGGCCTCAGATTTCGGTGTCTGTTTCTTGATCATTCAACAATCTAACAGGCTAGTAGGTGATCAGCCTTCCGTGCCTGACACATGCCGACGACTTTTTGGGCCTGAGGCCAGCCGGTTTCCTCACTATGTTTTCCTTCACCGTGCGAGCGAAAGTTAAACGCGAAGAAAATACATAGACAAAGTCCATTGGTGCACAGTCGGGGATCGAACCTACTACGAAGGATGAGAGTCCTGAAGCCACTTGGCCAACACTGCTCCCATGATTTTACAATTATTTTAAATTTGGCTATGATTTTGTATGATTAAAATCTTATTAAACCATTTGGATATACCTGTTGGTCTTTCCTGAACCAGTTAACGTGGAAGATCTTAGGCATTTGGCGACCAGCACGTGGCATCGACAGCCAATGTTTGAGGTACTCGCCAAAGTTGTAACCGAAGAACGGCCTCATTGCGAAAGGATCGTGCATAACTACTTTTCCCTGTAATTAATCAGAACAATTTTATCAAAAAGGTTACACAGAGGAACTCAGAATAAAGGAATATTTTTTAAGACGTATAAAATCCTGCGTCTCAGTATTGACATTAAAAGTAAATAGGCCAGTTTCGATTTAGAAGTTATAGAGTGACATCTTGCAATGTTCAAAAAACAGTGTTTAGTTAACACCAAAACTTTGAAAGCTTAACTCACAGCATATTCAGCAGCTGCAGTCGCTTCCGATCTCATGGATGCCCCAAGGAAGACTCCATGAGCCCAGTCCCGGGCTTCGACAACTAGTGGAACACCCGCAGGGCGTCGCCCACCCAACAATATCGCAGATATCGGTACACCTTCCGCACTCTCCCAATCTCCATCTATGATCGGACAGTTGCCCGCTGGTGTACAGAATCTGAAGAAAAATAATTACATTAGAAAATTAAAATTTGAGTGCTAATTATATAAAATAAATCTCGCAAATTCTTCAAACTTTGTTATTCGAATTGATTTAATTTTTTTAAATCGTTCATTAAAACCTAAACATAACAATAACATATATAGAATTTACAATTTTCTTAACCTACATAGTAATAAGAAACAAAAAAAATTAATTAATAGAAAATTAAATTTAAAAACTTTGGTCCCTGTGGCCAGTGTACCTTTAATGCTGGCAAAATTTCCTTGCTGAATTGCGATACTTATTCGTTGAACGAGGAATGCATATGATTTAATTACTTTTATACACACACACACACACACACACACACACACATATATATATATATATATATATATATATATAGAAACAATACCGGGTAATATATTGTATGGATAATGGTAGTGGAACTAAATAAATGTTTACTTTTGTGGTTCTATAACTAAACTTATACGTTATTTGTCTTATCCTTTATAATACCTTGAGTTTGGATGTGCTGCTGGCGTTTTCTTAGTTTTATCCCAGGGCTGTCCTTTCCAATCGGTAACACCTTCAGGAGCCCCTCCCATACCCTCCCACCACACACCACCATCTTTAGTCTCCGCGACATTCGTGAATACTGTGTCTTTGAATACTGACTCCATGGCAATTGGGTTCGTAGACTCCGATGTACCTTTAAAACAAATTTATTCTTTAAAGGCTCTACCATGATCCATAATGATAATATGATAATGAAGAAATTCCTTATGTATTTAATTAAATTATTTTTTTTGTATTTTTTTAACTCTTCAGCTATTAAGGAATTTAATTTTGTACTGTGGTACAAATAAACTTACATTGTACCTTTCAGGCACCAGGGTTAACCGTCACCGGTATTTTGGTGTTTTCTATACTTTGAGTTAATATATGCAGACTCGTATTAAGCCGTGTTTGCCTAAAAGGTGTTTACAAATGGACCAATGGACTATCTAAGTGCGCTTCGCTCGAACGGTGAAGGAAAACACAGTGAGCAAACCGGCATGCCTTAAACCCAAAAATTGTCGCCGTGTGTCAGGCACGGAAGGCTGATCACCTACTAGCCTGTTAGATTGTTAAATGATCAAGAAACAGACACAGAAATCTGAGGCCCTGGTTTATTTTATTTCATACATATTAAGCAATAAAAAGTCCTCCAGTCCTTAGGCGGTCAATATGGAAATAAATAATATTTACCTGGGGCAACACCGAAGAACCCGTTCTCAGGATTAATAGCTCTCAATACGCCGTTCTTGTCAAACTTCATCCAGGCTATATCATCACCCACACACTCCACCTTGTACCCGGGCAGGGTTGGGGTCATCATTGCCAAATTCGTCTTCCCACATGCCGAGGGGAATGCTGCAGCGATGTACCGCTTACGACCTTTCGGATCGGTGACACCTACAATCTAGACAAGCAAAAGGTTTATAATAATTTACCAAAAACATTCAAAGATCTTCCTACAAGAGTTTTAAAAATCGTAATTGTAATCGTAAAAACATCATAATTAATGTTATTTTTGATTATGTATTATGTAAATTCTACCTTTTAAAACTAATTTGTACACCATAATATGCCAAGTTATTGTACTACTACAACAGTTTTGTACCATATTCTTGAAAATAAACTATTATTATTATAATTAAACTGAAATACAATATTTGTGTCGAGTGAACGAGTGAATGCTAATCAGGAAATCTTTTAGTACAATACATCATTAAATAATCAAGTTCATTCGTCATATTAATACAATTAATAATTACCAGCATATGTTCAGCCAGCCATCCTTCTCGGCGCGCTATAACAGAACCCAGCCGCAGAGCGAAACACTTCTTACCTAAAAGACTGTTGCCTCCGTAGCCACTACCTGTAACAACATACATATATGTTAAACTCTGCGTACCAGATTATAAGCTTTCTTAAAAACTGGTTGTCTGTAAAGTCGGTCTACAATAGTTTAACATGACAACGACAAAACAAAACATTGATGAAATGATTGCATACTTAATCCTTTGAGGGTAACTGGACAGTGAGTCATGATCACTCGTTCATCGATTTATTAGACGTTGTCAAACGCATTTTAGAAGTTCTTAAAAGAATGAATTTCAAGTGGATGAAGGGAGGATCTTTCATCAGTCTAAACTGGCGAAAGCGAAGTTGTTCATTTACCGTCCGGAATTACGTCGTTAGCACGTCGATGTGATTGTAGCCGTAAAAGTGTCAATACAGCCAAAATTGTTATCACATTGTTAAGAAGATGGGTTATTATATTTATAATTAAATTCCTCGTTGATTTAATAAAAATAAATCCTTAAATAAACAGATCTACGGCGTTCTCCGAACCCCTCGTAACAATATTGTTACATACTTCATATATAATTCCACTTCATTACTGACACTGTAAAACTTACCATAACTAACTATCTCATTGTCAGCTGGTCGGTGAAGGATGATAGTTCTCGCAGGATCGCAAGGCCAACCAATGGTCGCTGATGACTCAGACCGTCCGACTGAGTGGAGGCAGCGCACAAAGTGTTCATCTTTACGAAGAGCTTCTAACACAGCGGCACCTGGCAGATTAAGCATTTAATTAATGGTTTAAAATAAATAATTATTATTGCAGCAGTTACGACATAAAATAATAAATATCATTTATACCCGTTGCCTAAATATAACAAAGAAAACTTAAAAAGATGTAAGTCCTCTGCCAAATATATTAGTTTTTTTTATAGAACAGTAGGCAAATGGGATCAGATGTTAAGTGATGCCCATGGACACTCTCAACTCTAGAGGGCTCATGAGAGCATTTCCGGACTTTTAAGAACTGATACGCTTTTGAAAGAGAACAATTTAACCGAATTAAAGCTATTTGTATTATTACAAACTTATAATTATTTTACATAATTTTAGCGTGCCTGGTCACGGTGACCACGTAAGCTGTAAAGCACGCGAAACGTCGGAAAAATTTAAATTCAAAATTATGTTTTTTTTTTATAAAATATGGGGCAAACGGGCAGGAGGCTCATCTGATTTTAAGTGATACCGCCGCCCATGGACACTATCAATGCCAGAGGGCTGGCGAGTACGTTGCCGACCTTTTAAAAAATTTGTACGCTCTTTAAAATAATTATAAGTTTATAATAATACAAATAGCTTTAATACGGTTAAAAAATTGTTTTCTTTCAATGTGTAAAATCTATGTTAACCAAAGACTACTATGATACGCTTGTTTCACGACGAATTCGTTCGGAAATACTTCAATAGACAGCTTCAACATAGTGGTGGCGGCAAAAACTGTCTTACAAAACGCTCCGTAGCGGAACGGTCGACGTCGTGATGATGATGGAACTGATATGATAATATACATACCGATTCTGGTCATAACCCTCATGGAGTAGGCGACGTAAGGCGAGTCGGTAACTTCCACACCAATTTTAGAGAGTGGTGACCCAACTGGACCCATTGAGAACGGTATTACATACATTGTGCGACCTGTAATAATACTTTTTTTAATCCAACACCAATTTGATGTATACATCTAATTCACAGAGTAATTCCAATACAAAGAATTGATGTAAGCGAAGAATAGACCTGGATTTTTAAGATATACTATAATTTATTTTATTGAAGTTTTTGAAGTGAAAACTTCATTAGTATAGTTGTGGTTCGAAAGTTGATGAAACGAAAAAGTGACACATACAGAAGAACTTTAAATTGGTGTGTATTTTATCATTTTCTGAATTAAAGAAACGTATATGTGCAAAAATAAAATAAAGAGATATTAATTTAAGTCAATTATGGTTATAATTGGATGAAATTTATCAATTTTATTTACATATCATTAATTTTAAAAACTTTTTCAAGTTAAAACATCTCACTACACTAATTTAAAGTATATGTATGTGTCTCGATTTTGTTTCATCGACTTTCAGACTTTAATTATTTTAGTTTTTATCAATATTAATAATTGATATTTAACCTAAAATTTATTGATATTCATCTCATTATCTTGAGATTAAATTTTTGAAGTTTTCACGTCTTCTACCACGCGTGAATTGCACACATGTTTTTTTTTATTTACACTTGCAAGAATTTGAGTACAGTTCTAGTAATGAAATAAGCAGGACAACTTACCTCTCATACATCCTGGGAAACGTTCTGCGACTGCTTTCTCATAGTCGGGCAGTGGAATATAGTTTCCTAACGCGCTCTTCTGGCCTGCGCGTGCGATTGGAACCACATCACGCTCGCGCTCCGCACAAATAAAAGTACGGGACTCAACTCTAGCGACATCAGCAGGATCCGTGCGAGCCAACCAGCTATGTAAAAATCAAGGTATACTTTAAGTTATTAAAACATAACGATCAAATATACAGTATTCACAATTTTCTTAACATAGTAATAATAATCTACATTTTATGTAATTATTTTAGAGATATCGCAAAAGGTTATAATTAAAATATTTTTCCACTCTGAGAATCTAAACAATGATTTGCATATTCTGAGATCAAAAAATACCCAACATTTCCTATATGTAACTACAGGACAACTCAGGATCTTTGTAACCAGGGGGCCAAGGTTGTTTGCGATACCAAGGGCCAGAACCAATTAATGCTGTCTTTGACACTATCGACATCTTTATAGATTCCAAGAGTGAGTTCACAGGGTATTTTATGTATTTAATTAAAAAAAATTTCGACGTTATCGTATTGGCTTTATATACACACAGTACGAGTGTATGTATTTTGTGAATAAATACAATAATACTTGATTGTTCTCAAACGAGATTGAGACATTAGATGAATCGATTATGATTTTTAAATTAAATATATAGCAATAGCGTGAAAAACAACCTTAAAGATAAAGATCAACACGATCGAAAACAACCTATTGCTTTTAAACAAAGAACAGTTTTTTTAGATTTCTCAGGTTATTGAATCGGGAAGGCAATAACACTTCATCTGTACACCGATCCAAGAGGAATTTCGAATACAATATTGTATTTATATCTGCTATATATATGTACGTTGTGAACTGTATATATACTACGTTTTAGTGCCGCGTAATGCCAACCAGTACTTAATAAACTAAGACTTTGGTTTTATAACACAGTGTAGCGCTTTTCTTTTTATTTCAGACTTTCAGATCTATTTAGTTAGTTAGTATATAGATATATATTTACTTACCAGTTATCATACTTGGGCAGCGGTTTCAGTGTGCCCTGTGTTTGCATCAGAGCCACTAACGCGTTGGCTTCGGCTTCGGAGCCATCACAAATGTGCACATGATCTGGTTCGCACAAAGCAGCACTTCGCTCGATGAAGGCTCGGACCTGTGATGATAAAATCATTTAGCTAATGAAGCTAATAAGGTCTATGCAGAGCGCAAATTAGAATAACTATAAATCGAGGTAATCACAGTCGAGACTCACCGCTAAGTATGGCTCTTGTGTATACAGTTAAATCTGGACTCTGAAATAAACTTCTAAAAGACCTACCTTCGGTGTTAGGGCGGCGACTTGAGGGCTTAGCTTGTTACCACGAAGAGCGGTTTGATGAGCTGCTCGACTGCAGTTCACAGCTACCTGGGCGAATCTGGTAAAACACATATAATTAAATAATCTATAATATTCAACTTCAACACCATAATAAATAAAGAAAATTCTTGGTTAATACAAATGAAAATAACTTTTCTCGTAGCGCTCCAATATAGAATTTGTGCCTAGTATGTTTTTTTTTCAATTAGACATTTTTAATAGAAACAAACACGTAAAAATAATTTATTAAGTTAATTAGCACCCATACTCTCACACACACAAACACATACGTTCATACAGACATACCAATATTTATAAGTTTTTTAGTAAATGTTAATTATTATAGTTTTGACTATCATAAAAAAATTCTAATGCAACCATTAGTTTATATGAAGAAGTTTATTTATGTTTTTAACTATATATAAATGTCAATTAAAAAGTAATATTTAGGGGAAAATACCTAAATGTACTGTAATATACGCAACTTTATAGTTATTTCAATAAAACCTAAACATAACATTAACAATTTCTCTAACATAGGTACATAGTAATAATAAAAATTAATAAAAACAAATTTAAAAAGTTTGGTCCCTGTGCCCTGTATGTTATTTTTCAATGTACCTTTAACACTGGGATTTCTTCGCTGTAATGCGATACTTATTTGTTGACCAAGTATAGCTCAAAGTAAAGTAAAGTACTATCTACCAGACGCCAAACTAAATCTTTAATTAGCACCTATGCACTTGAACCCCATGGCCCAAGAGTCTCTACTCCAAAGGGAACAAAACCGATGTTGTAGGAAAGACTCTCTCTTATATTTGAAACGATTATTATTTATTAGTATTTGAAAAACTTTTAGAAAAATATCCTAATCAACAGCTAAAATTGTTGACGTAGCGTGGTTTCTATGCCACGTATTAATTCTAATAAAATTATTAGAATTTAACTATAATCAAAATATTTATCGAATGATAATCTGGTTAATCGTTTTAAAGAAATTGTTATTTCGAGGCTATTAATTGATAATGTTATTAACAGGATTTCATTAAAATCATTATATTCAATAATTACGATCATTACGTATAATAAAATCATTAATAAAGTGACATTAATTAGTATAAAGGATTAAATAAAATTATTATTTTCTTCTAACGAGAGACGTCCGCCAAAATTCGACTGAACTTTTTCAAATTTGGAATAAGCTAAATATAACCACAGACATACAAGTCTTCGTATACGTTGAATAGAGACAAAGACATCTCACAGAACAAAGGTCAATTACTGGCTTATGAGTCTGAAAGTTATTTCTTTAAGAACCATTTCAAAAAGTACCTAAAATATAAACGATTAAATAAACTATATAACAAAATTATTATTTTCTTCTAACGACAGAAGTTCGCCAAAATTCGAATGAACTTTTTAAATTTGGAATAAGATAATTATAACCACAGACATTTTACGAGTCTGAATATACCTTGAGTACAGACAAAGACATCTCACAGAACAAAGGTCTTTAGTCTGTTATTTGTTAAGGAAGATTTTAAATAAAATTACGTAAATGGTTAACACATAATAGAAAAATATTAAATATGACAATTATTATATACTATATAGTTCGATATAAAGCTTTAACTTGTGCCTTCTACATTTTAGACCAGATTTAGGGAGATATTAAAGAAACAGTCTTAAATTTCATCACTAAGAACGTCTTCAAAGACATGGTTAAAAAAATTATATACCAATAAGCAAGAAACTATATGCAAAAAACTGGATGCGTTTGAGATCTGTGTTTGTCGACGTATGCAGAAAATATCTTGGACAGACTGCAGAACAACAAAGAAATGCTTATGACGGTTAAGAAAAGGAAACTTGAGTATTTCGGACACGTTTTACGTAATACCAAAAAGGACGAGCTATTACAACAAATCATACAAGGCAAGGTGGCAAGGAAACCTGGCTGCAGACACACGCCTTGGTTGGAAAACCTAAAACAGTAGTCAAAGCCCAAGTCATTGTTTAGAAGCTCGGTATCCAGAATTAAACTAGCCATGATGATCGCTAACTTTCGCAAGGAGATGGCACTGTAAGAAGAAGAAGCAGGAGGGCCCCATGAAGCGAACAGTGGTAGATCGCGAGCGCGTTGCAGGCTATAGGAGTCGGTAAACTTTTTTAATAATTTGAAAATACTCACTCAGCCGTCTTCCTTATGTAGTCTTCGGGGATAGTTTTGAAGTGCAACATTTTTAAAAATTTCATTTATTTAATAATCAATAGCTAATTAATTTAAACTTGATAAATTTAAAATTAAAATTGTATCACTAAAACTGAATAAGTATGTGAGCCACTTATAAAACTTTATTCTATCACCCATTTAATGGGATTTCAAATGTGGAATGAAAATGTTACTTGTGCGCGCGCGCTTTTAACAAAGAGTTGATAGTTGCCGCGCTGTGATTGGTCGAATTTGCGGGCGGGTCACTGACGTCAAGGCAACGCGTCATGCCGACGTTACATGAATCAAAACAAATTAGATCTAATGTTTGTCGATTGTTTGTTAATGATTTAAACAAACTGTTTTTCAATTTGTCAACGCTTAATAACATGAACGTCATATGCGTCTCAATTCTTGTCTGTAAAATTGAAAAAAAAAACCACATTTTATAAAATTTGTTAAGATCACAATAATTGAATATTTTTTGCTGTAGATCTTATAATGTATTTGTAAACATATTAGGAAAAGAGATCTCTTCCTTTTTCTTCTAAAAGGTAAGCTGAAAGTGACGTTGATAAATGAATTAGTGAAATAAATGAATTTTAAATCGGCTAAGCTTGATAACCAATAGTTAATAAAATAATAAAAACTTTATTCATGACCAAAATATGCTTGTCATAAAATTGGTCTAACGCTTGTCCTACTTAGGAGCCCCATAAGAAAAAGTTACATCTACTTAAACAAAACTCGCGTAAGACCTGAAGTATGCGTGAATGTTATCTATGTATGCGTGTAATGGCGACAAAGAAATGCTTATTGTAATCAAATTAGTATTAGTTATTAATGTTAAGAATTACGATAAGTACTATACAATAATTTTCAAATTGTTTTCTAGTTACGCGTAAGAAGCATCTTGTTAGAGAATGTTACTTTAACAATAGTTGAGTACAAAAATATTACTGGATAGATTTTGTTTAATACTTTAACCAAAAGTAATACTAATGAAATAGGGCTAGATATTTCGTCAGCAAAGTTAGAGGTTATATTGCGTCATATCAGAAATGTGAACGTTCAATCCAAACTCCAATGGGTCATGCTTTTATAGGTTATTGTGAAATACAAATAAAAACTACTGATTATCCGATTTTTGGTATTTTGACACAGAAATCGGATAATCTGTATGATTTTTCATCTAAGAATAGCGTCATAGTAATTATTCTCTTGTCTATATTTATAGTTATAAACATAATAATAACTAATTATAAATTGAATACAAAAAAATAAAATAGTACAAATGCAACGTTTTGTCATGTCTCTTATTACAGGAAAAGTTGTGGAGGATGTCTTTACTTGAAATAAACAATGACGGGCTAATTTATTTTTTGTTTTCTCCTTTTATATATTTACTTCTTAGATTATCTGATTACTGTGTCAAACTAACGAAAATCGAATAATGTCGTGATAATTAATGATCTTTTCTATAGATATAACACTTCATATAACTAACAATAGGCTAATCTTTTTTTAGTTTTTATGTTAATGCCACATAATTATTAAAACTTAGATTACCTAATTTCAGTGTCAAACTAACGAAAATCTAATAATGTCTTCATAATGTAATGATCTTTTCTATAGAAATAACGCTTCAAATAACTAATTTAAGGCTAATTATTTTTTAGTTTTTAACTTAAATGGCACATAATTATTAACTCTTAAGATTATCCGATTTCAGTGTCAAACTGTCGAAAATCAGATAATGTCTTAGAAAATACACTTCAAATAAATAATAAATGACTAATATTTTTTTGGGTTTTTAAAGTCATTTATGACATTTAAAGCCAATTAAAAATGTAATAAATTTAATACATGATGTTTCAAATCATTGTTTTATTTTTATCATATTCTTTTATTTGCTGAGTAATGTTGAAAGTTACGTGGCTTTTAAAATGAGATTAAACTGGAAGACAGTAGTTTCGATAACGTCTGTTATGGTTATGATGTTTACTACTTGTGAATGTTAAATGTTATGCTAGGTTAAATTCTTCATAAGATCTAAGAGATCTTGGATCGGCGCATTTTTGACAAAAATTAAAACTTATATTGAGTGGTCTGATTTGAATAAAATTAACAAGTTCAAGTTTGTCTTTTACTTACACTGTCGTCGTAATATAGTCCGGTAATTAGCCAAATAAAACATATATAAAAATATGAGGTTATAATGTAATGTTATATTTGGATTTATAAAACCGATTTTGAAAAAAAATACGGATTTAAACGTCAGAAATAATATAATAATTACACTTTTGAGTTTATAACAAAATTGCTCCGACGTTTTTAGTGTCAAGGGTCTTTTGAATCTTATTAAGAACAAAACCTTAACTTTTCAATAAAACCTATTTAATAACTATAACGAGTTCTTCTTTTGTTTATTTAACTCGACGTTATGGTTGTTTTAAGCGTCATTGGCAAGAGACCACCCCAAGTCTATTGAAGTTTTTATTTTAAATGTTTTTTACTCGCGTAAACTAAATAAAATCAATTGAATTACATGTAACAGCTGTGGTATATTGTGTTTAAATTCACTAGTGGCAAATTTTACGCAAAATTACGCTCTGAGATGAATACATACCAATGTAATTCTTTTTCAACCTGGCAACCCTATAAAAGGTCAGATAATGTCAGAATTGATAAAATAACCGGTTGGGGCGGGGCACTGAGTTATTCTGTGGAAAATTTGCTTGTTGACAAATAAACCGACGCTAGTAAAACAACTGAATTGATTTTGGTGTAACTTGGAGTGAAAGTTGTATGTACCTTTGAATCTGTATGATTTTTAGTCACGTAAAATGCAAATAGAGCAGTTTTTTATAGAGTTACTACTGTATACATAAAACATGAGGGTTTATTAAATTAAAACCCTAGATTTTATCTACTAATACTAATATAATAAATTGTGAACATTTTTGAGGTTTTAGAGTATAATGAAACCGATTTTGAAAATTATTTGACAAATTGAAATTCTTTTTCGTGGTTAAAAAAACCGTCAAACTAAACCCTTTTTACGAACCCTGTCTGTTAGTTATTGTCAAAGTTGTTGAGCTTGAGTTGTAGAGTCTACAAAAAAAGACTCCACCTCGTATACATACGTCTATTCGCGTTTAACTTAAAACTATTCCACGATAGTGCGAAACCGGGGTCGCTAGGTAACGATATCGTTATGCTATCACAATCATACCAGGGTATTTCTAAACAAGGAACATACAATGTACACCGCCGAATTCACGCCTAACACATGAATAAGTATCACTAAGTTTAAAAATACATCGTAAATTAACAGAACTTTGTTCCTTCTTTGTTCGAATAATAGATAGTAGACACCTGCGTTTATCAAGGTCGATGGTAACAGGTTCTGTTTTCTTTGATCAGGAAATAATTCCCTATGACGTTCACATATTTTTTGTATGATTGTAGACTAGAAAGGATATTTATAATTATGTTTATGCAATAAACTAGAGAACATTTAAATTGACCTAATATGGAACATTGCACGTAAATTGTATCATTTTCGGGCAATTATTAGTAGTCCTAGTGTTCTACAAGAACAGTTTATATGTATCAAAGGGCTATTTGATGCGTAAACGAAGAACATTTGCAGTCCCTAGGGGTAGAACAAATATCTCTATGGCCTCTTAACAAAAGCGTTAAAAGTACATCAATCCTGACCCAACTCCGCATACGGACTCGCCTGTCTACCATTTGCCGTCATCGAATTCTATCTTTTTTCGTTCATAGCGCAGAGGCGACTAGAACTTGGAGAAACCGATCGTGGCTGTTAACAGAAGGCAAAAGATAAGATCAAGCGAAAGTCGCATCGTCCTCAAAACACTGTCATAATTATTGTCTCTCATAGAGTCGCGCTGCACAGAATCCGGTGGAAACAGATAGTCCGCTCCAGGTGCTCTTGCTGACCACGATGCTCAGACTTGAGCTGCCGATTAAAGAGGGAGAACAAAAGCGTTGAGAGTGCTTAGTACTGTCTCCGAAACTATCAATATTTTTATATGCTGTCAGAGCGAATAGAAAAATGTTGATGCATGGTATACATTTCTCTATGGAAAAGGCCCGTTTAAGTTTTTTTAAATCATAAATAATATGAAGAGTGTTTATTCACGGTTAATTAGCAAATTAATGGAAATTATCATAACATGTTATATAAATGTTTATATAACGATAGTGTAAGGTCAAGTTGATATTTAAAGTTGGTGGAATTTTAAAAACGCAATACTCATATTTCAATGAATTGTTTGTTGCTACCCCTTCGGACGTGAACTAGAATTATGCCTCCTTCCATTCTCAACACAAGCGTCGCCTAGTGGTGCAAAAACATCCAGCAGGTCAACCACCAAACGTTATATTGCAACCAATTTCATTAATTACAATAAATGACAACGCATGAAAATCGGTTACGTTTTTGAGTTGGTTGCTAACAAACTGATAGATGACAAGGACTTTGTTTTATAATGTCATTGTAATAAAATCCAACGAAACGTTTAACAAATTAGATGATAACCGTCATTATAACAATAATTAATAACAAAAACTTTATTCACAACAATTAAATTGTGACAAAATTCTATCACTAGCACTAGGCCGGTGTGGGTAACTAGAAAACAAACATTCCGTGGTACATGGAATAAGTAGTCTTAGTGTTACAACTACTCAAACACAGGTCTTAGTAGACATTAAGTATGCGTGAATATGTGTGTGTGAGTTGTTATAAGCGTGGGCTGTGTCAATGTCATGGAACCTCAGAGTCATGCAAAGATATATCCTCTTATACAACTATATCCACTCCGTTTATTAACACTCTTTTAGCTAAATTATTTTATTTCGTCCCTTTCTAGCAAATAATGTTTACTCTTAGATGAAAAGAGACAGACTTTAGTTGAAGGTCCAATAAGACTGATTTCGGTTACATGAATAAGGCGGGAATATACCATAGATTTAAAAACTCTTTGATAATCTATGTCAATTGTATACAGTACAATACAGGAAGCGGTAGAAAAACTACAAAGAGCATTAGTGTCTTCTCTATTAGAGTCTGTAAGTAATGTTATGCGATGCATTCTTATGTTAAACATCCTTATTAGTAAAATAAGTTAGTCTAAGGAAGAAAATATGGTTGCGACGTTAGGGAGTGGACTGGTATTACGACTGCGGAGGAGTTGCTGCATCTGGCACAGGACAAGACACGCTACAAGAGATTGACGGCTAACCTCCAGTAATGGAGAGACACTAAAAGACGAGGAGGCTAGATCGTAATGTTGGATGATGTCAAAAATTTGATACAGTATATAAAATAGTTGGTAGTTTACAAATGGTATTTTCTTAATGTATATAAATAAAGATAGATAACGTCAACTGATGCAATATGGGATGGGTGCCGTGCCTCCGAGATAACGTGATCTTTGATCTTAATATATAAATACGTTTGTTTATATAAAACTTGTTTCAATATCAGAACACATGACTCTAGAGTCCGCTTTTACGGCCGCTTTGGGACTCGTAGTGAATTTTATGATCGTTGAATAATGAATAATAAAATATAGTAATAAATTGTTTGTATATGTTGTTGTTTTGTTGGGAAAAAGGTCTTTTTACCTTTTTTAGACCTGGGCCTCAAATTTGCCACGATATTTTCCTTCACCATTCGAGTAAATGTTAGGGCGCACAAAAAAAAAGTCTAAGACTTCTTAACACGTTGCAGCCACTAGGCCAACACAGTTCAAAAGGTCTTTTATTCAGTTTTATGTTCTGTTAAAATTATAAATAAACATACCTTTTCGATATCCTTGTAATAAAATACACCATCTTGGATGTTTACCAATTTTGGTGATTTTCTGAAAAAAGAAAGAAATTCTGCGATTATTTTACATCTTGAAATATCCTATGTTGTAATTGCTAACTATTTTTCAAAGAATAAAATCCATTAATATTCATCATGTCCACGAAGGGCAGCGCTAAGTTATTTCTTCAACCTAATAAGGTTTCATCTGTGGCCATGCATCAATGAAGCTCTTTTGTCTATTACAAATTGTGCGCACGGTGTACAAACATTATTAAAAGTAAAAAACCATGTCTTAGAGAGACAAAGCAATTTCAGTTGTCTTTGGTATAATTCCCGTCAAACCCATTAGGTTTTTGACATATACGAGCTTGTAGCCTCACCCATAGATAATAGTATAATCCACAAATAAATAACGAAGTGTGTGAATATGTCTTAACGAAGATGAAATCCGGGTTCATGTATATTGAAGATAAATCGAATTATCTTATAATTTAAAATCTTTTAATGTCTCTCGTGTTCAAAAGCAGACAATATTGAAAGTCTGAGTCCTGGTTTAAACTGACAAAATATTTTTATGTTAAATTGCCGTCGTTTTAGTCTAAGATCACTTTTTTGGCAATCCGTGACTACAATCACGGCTACGATGTCATCCATATATACAACATTACAATCTTTTATTTTTTTGTTTGTAGAACAGGGGGCAAACGGGCAGGAGGCGCACCTGATGTTAACTGATACCGCTTATGGACACTCAATGCCAGAGAGTACGCGAGTGCGTTGCCGGCCTTTTAGGAATTTGTACGCTCTTTTCTTAAAGGTTAGGTCGAATTGGTTCGAAATACTTTAGTTGGCAGCTGGTTCCACATAGTGGTGGTTCGCGGCAATAACTGTCTTAAAATACAACTTATACAATATTCATAGGAGTAACAAGATACAAATCCTTATAACTTATTCTAAAAAACGACACTAACAATAGAAAAAAAAGGTATTTAATACATTGAATGTTTTATTATAACGCATTATCTAGTTAAATAAAGTTTATTTAAATATTGCAAAAAAATATTACGTAGAAACGTAAATATTACGTATTTCTACGTAATATTTTCTGTATTATTATTAAAGAAATGGTCCTTTTTATTTTAAAATGTTGACTATGCTAGTGTCGGTTTTTGTGACGGTGTCCGCGTACATATTTACTGTCATCATTAACGCGCCAAAAGAAGTATAACTTCAAAAACTTTAATGCCTAAATAACAGCCATTAAGGCTTCATTGATTTAAATAAAATTAATATAAACAAATTTTGTTGACGGTAGAATACAGTTTGGCCACAATTTCTAAATCCACTGATATTCGTGATAGGATCAGTAAGGGGTTGGACTGCTTGAGAGCCCCTTAGGTAGAAGGAACTGCCTAGAGTCCTTCCCTTACTTATAAAAACTTTAGTTTTTGCAGGGTTGGATTATTTATGTTTTAAAAAACTAGTTCCATACGATGTTAATAGTTCGTAATTAGACTCCAAAGAGACCACATCATACTTTAATTCATATTTGAGGAATTGATCTAGTTCAATTCTTATTTTACGAATTAACGCGCTTTAACCGGTAAGGTTTTTTACTTAGAATTCGAAAAGGTATATAGAAATGTGTTGAACTACCGTAAAGAAAAATTGGGTCATTCCAGCTTATCTTTTACGAATTCATAATTAACTTTTATCAAATATTTATTCCAAGGATCTTTGAAAGGAGTAAATGAAATCCTACGCAAATTAAATACCGCCTGCTAAAGATCGCGCTGCAAATAGGTCGTACAGGGAAATAATTTTGTCTTAAGGAACTATTTGATTGTAATTCAATAAACAGAAAATTAGATTTTCCTTTATTCCAGTCTCCATTATTTTTAACTACTTAGTACACGACCTCTCTCTCTTCCTCGCCACAATTTTCCAATCCTGCACCGCTATCGCTTTTACTCCATCTTCCCATGTTTCTCGGTGGGCTTCCCTCTTTTTTCTTTCCACTGGGCCATTCCAAGTTAGTCCATTTCCACTTTAACTTTTTTTTATGTGTCGTGTACCATGGAAAGTACTATGAAGAAAATATGCCTTTAGATTTTTAATCTCTATATATCCCATATGTAGCCAGTATTTACGAATGCGCGAATCTACGATCGGACACAATAAAAAAGAAATCGAAATTATTACTTATATTATTTAAACAGTTTACAATCGTGAAACTCGGCATGCCTTAGACCTAAATGACCGACCGCCTGTATCAGTCTTATCACTTCTAGCCTATTAGAAAAACCAAGTAATAAATCATAAATCTGAGGCTCAGACCGTATAACCTTGTAGATCATGTTAATTTGACTATTTATCACACTATTTATTAAAATAATATATAAGAAATACTTCCCTATTATATAAATATAAAAATAAATGTTTTCTAATCAATCTTGCATCTCAATAAAAGTACTAATTTGTTTGTCAAACTGTTCTTATACCTAAGAACAAGAACTAAAGATTATTTAGATTTAGTTTTTATTAACACGTTATTTTGTTCACACACTTGTAGATAAGCCCCATACCCCACGTAGGTACCTGATAACTGATATTGACAAACATTAATTATCTTTTTTATTTCTAGGTACGAAATGAAGGTCGAATTGATAATAATATTTAAGCAATAAAATATGGTTTATTACATATTGGGTGACGCCCGCCATGTTGTCTGAGCTAGGATTACGCACGATTGCTTAGATAATATTTTCAAGTTTTGCTTATACAAGGAACGAAGGATAGCATAGCTTTTTAAAAATTATTTCATTATTGAAACATATTAACATACTTATATCAATAAATACTTAACCCGAATGACGTATATTAACATTGTCAAATTATGTACTGATTCACTAATACGTAGGATTAAGAAAGAAAATTGACATCTATGTCCGATTTTCATCCTGAGGTCGTAGTACCTAAGTGGGGCAATGGGCTTATCTACAGAAAGGCAAATCCCGATTAAAAATCAAAATTATTTTGGAATAGATTTTTGTCACCTTTAAGATTAAAATATTTCAGTTGTTATTTTCTATATCCCATTTGTAATGAATATTAAAAAAAAAACTAAGAACAAGAACTAAACAAATTTTCTTGTTCTTAGGTGTAAGTACTGTTTGACAAACAAACGAGTACTTTTATTATTTAGATGCTACAGTTTTTTAATAACATTTATTACCAATAGACTTTACTTTCTTAGAACTCGCTCGTGCGGTAAAGGAAAAAAAACACCATGAGCAAAGCGACATACCGTAGGGTCTAAAGCAAGATCGACGGTGCGTGTCAGGCACAGTAAGCTGACCTACTTGCCATTTACATTATATAAATAGAGGGTTCTAGCACCAATGTTTTTTTTATATCTGAAATGGCCTATTTCTTTAATTTTTCTGTATATTAATTTAGTTTAATCATATTAATTAAAACCCAGATTTTTTCTTTTGCATGCTTTCCTTCATATATTATAGTATGGACGTGGTTAAACATAATAAATATGTATATTATGAAACGTATTCTAAAATAGACGTTATAACTGCCTACTACGCAATCAAACTTGTCTGGTTTCTCCCACTTATAGACTACATTACCAATAGAGATATACTATGTAATCTATGGCGTTTGTGATTACTGTGGCGCATAAAATAATGGCTAATTGTCTATTGTCAATACCTAAATTACGTTAAATTTGGCTGTTATTGCAACCATACGCCAGTAACCAACGGTCAGTAATTTGACTCCAAAGTCTTAATAAATGTATTAAATAGATCAAGCTGAGTTTTGTTTTTGAATTTTACTTTTAGCTTACACCGCGGATGTATTTAAAACGACGACAACGGGAGCCTAAGAATTGGAGAAGATTAACACCCGAATCTAATTGATATGATATAATATGGGTTCGAATACAACAAAACGTAAAGAACTTAGGTAGCCTTAGACTTTGTTTGAAATTTTAGATTAGAGTCTCCACATATGTCATGGACCCCAACTGCGACATAAAGGTTCCATATCCTTTCGATGAGATGCTAAAACATTTATTTAATATCTTAGGACCGTTTATTAGTAGGAAACCCAACCAGGAAGACGGCTGTATTGATTACATCGCAATAACAAGACATTGTAATATTTCTTATTATCGTATTTATCGTATTTACTTATCACGGCCAAACAAAAATTTATCTTTTATTTAAATAAGAGAGTTATCATTATAAGCCTATCAAGATTTTATGACATAATTATTTATGTGCGAGTAAAAATAATAAGTACTGGCCATTTCGACTCTTTACCACAAAAGAGTTTTCATTGTCATATGTCATTATAAATACGTCAAGTATTCCATAAACAACAGATGAAGATAGGTACTGACCGATATTGTTTCGACCACGTTGTATCGATATTAAAAATGATTTTAATTGTTATACAATTTATGACATAAGCAGTAAATTGTTTACCCTATGATTTAATTAAAACATATCAGTAAAGTTTAACGGTTGAACTAAAGTATTCATCTGTCTCTTTTAATCACATCGTTCTCACAATCTGCCTCTCACAAGTTTAACAAGGCAAATATGGACAATTAATTTAAATTATCACATCGTAAAGCGAAATACGAAACGGTCTCTTTTCTAATGATTGGTCGAACTAAAGAGGTGTGAAACACAAACATAGCGTAGTCGGTTTCCGACTTCAGGTATAACGCTTTACCACAAGGCTCAAACGGAGGAAAGAAAATACGCAAGATATAATCGATATTACGTCACTTAAATCAATCATTATTACTGCAATGTTATCTCGTATATAAATGTAATACTTTTTATATTATCAGGATTAATTAGATTTTGAAAAGTCATCTATTGTCATCGGACAAAAAGGACGGATAATGACTTAGATTATTTGTATATATTATATATTTATTTTCATTATTTTTTTGATGGCAATTAATCACATGATCGAAATAACGTGGGTGATTTTTTATCTCTGGTTAATCGGTTTTGTTTCTAAGAACTGATTTAAAATGAATTTAAAAATAGACTGAAAATAATACTTCATTATCATTAATAGTCTGTATTTGTTTGAAGTACATATATCATATTTTGTTTACTCAAATCCGAGATTATATGACATGCAAAATAACAGGAAAATTACATTATTTTTAAATTATATTATTTTCTATCAATGTATGTAAAATATCATTTTTAATTTAATTTGATATGTTCGCTTATGTATGTCCTTTATCCGCAACGAATTTCTAACGTGTTAATGGCGTTTTGATTTTGTTGTACGATGTTCAATAATCAAAACGTTTTTAATATTGTATGAATTTGGTTTTCATCTGGCAATCTTTCATGGTTTTATATTAATATATATTTGCTGATAAAGGTAAATGTATCGTTAAAAGCAATATGTGTAATGTTTTGTATTCGTTTCCTAGATTTTTTAATATTATAGACAAAGACGATCAGCCTTTTGTAAGTCTGTTACACGCCGTTAATGGCTGGGTTTAGTCCAGGTGGATCTAGCGTTCACGTCAAGCACACACCATAGTCTCCAATAAAGCATTTCCATCTACGCATGGTATACATTTTCACATGATCATGAACCCCCGGTTTAGACAAGCTAATTTCCTCAGGATTTTCTTCTTCTTGCTGTTAGTATTAACTTCGGATACAAGTAGGAAAAGCTGAATTATTTCGGACACGGGTAGAAAAATCAGATTCATTTCGTACACAGGTAGAAAAATCGGAATCAAACGACAGATCTGAGGTATCAGAGAAAGTGTTTTGCCTCTGTAATGTTTAAATAATTGTTTATGACGTCAATTGTTTATGACTACGTCAATAAACGGAAATATAAGAAAACAAATTAGAATGATAAACATGTTTGTTATAATTGCAATTGATTAGTAGCGATATTTTATGACTATATATATTTTAAAACAAATAAGTATCACAATACACGAAGGAAATACCAGCATTGAAGGTACACTGGCACAGGGACCAAACTTTTGAGGTTATACTTTTGGCGCGTTAGGAAAAAATGCTGTCACAAAAAGCCGTAAGTTAGCATAGTCAACATTTTAAAATAAAAAAATGCCCATTTCTTTTATTATATAGTTTTTTGTGATAATTAAATACACTTTATTGAACTAGAAAATGCGTTATAATAAAACTTTCAATGTATTAAATACCTTTTTTCTATTGTGTAGTTTTGTCTATAAACGTAGAATAAAGCGAAAGATAAAAAAATAAAAAGATTTTTATCTTGTTACGCCAAAGAATAGAAAGAACTTCAACGTTTCTTTTAATTCGTTATAATTTTCTTTTTCTTTTTAATTATTATTAATACTATGTAGGTTAAGAATATTTACAATATTGATATATAATAAAAAATTTATAAGTGGAATATTTAGAGTCCCTCGTGGAGTGTACCTATATTGCTTTAATTTCTAAGTAAATATATGATATGATATAATATAAGTATGATTCGTTTAATGCTAATATAAGAACATATATATTTAATAATATATAGTGTATAGGAAATATTTAAGATTGCGGAATTAAACCCTGCTGACATTTAAAATCCGGCTTTTAGTATATAAATATTTAAATTCATAATATAGGTGTGTTATGTATACTGTTCTAATAAATAATTGAATGAGCGTGTGGTCCGTAGTATTTACAAAAATTGTGTTTTTAGAATATTCGTTTAAAATCGGAGACCATTTTCCACCATTTATATATTAGTTTATGAAAGTAAATAATAAATTAGCATTACTTAACCTTATTATTGCTGATAATGTGGAAATTGAACAAAAATACGTTACTAATAGGTTTTTAATGCAATGATTGAGAAAGTGTGTTTGCTACCCGGCAAGTATTAATCTTCATTATTCTTGGCAAAGGTCAAGTTAATTAGATCAACACAATGATCTATGGAAAGAAGTATACTAAATATGAAGAAGATACAAAAAGTAAAAAGTGATTATGTAGGTATTTGTATAACAAAGAACTAAAGCATAGATTAAGAGGTCAGAAATGACATAAAATAGCGATGGGCTAGTCACGTAACACGATACCTGGACAATAGATGGACATTAAATACAATATAATAGCACCACCCGGGAAAGAAAGTATGGGCAGGCCAAAAAGACTGAGGGCGGACGGTGGGTGACGACTGAATGAAGAAACAGGAAAAGACAGGCAGACTATTGGCAAAGATAGAACCTGGAAAGGTTTGCAGAAGGGCTTTACCCTAGAGGGGTCCATATCAACAGGAGACTAACATTTAGGTATAAGTCAATACTGACAACATTTGAAACGTATATTAAGATTTGAAGAAAAAAGAATATTTGAGATTCGGAGTGTAAGATTTCGTGCATGTGATTCCAGAGGTCATAACGTTCGAATCAGGCCAGTATTTTTTTGTCTCTAAGAGCGCACTTTGCATGTACGAAAACCAGCATGATTTAATATCAAATTCAACGTATTGGAAATTGATAAGGCAGACGTATGTGCCACGCTTATGGTGGCAGTTTTTATCCAGAGTCAACTACAGAAACTGCCCGTGTTTCGGGTAGAATTAATGAAATTAATTATTACATTAATCAATCTTGTATAACATTAAACTGTTGCACGCGATTTTCCACGCATACACATCCTTGTATGGCTAGAAACCGGATGCGGCAACAGTTTTTTTATATTTCACGAACGCATACAGGTGAACCGAGATTAACTTGAATTGGAAAGGTTTCTCAACTTTTATCGAAACGATATTAATTTTTTATATAAATAAACAATGTAGCCTACTACAGCTAAAAAGGCTTTATTGAATTTATAAACGTGTTTTTACTATTAAATTATTATTATTAGAGTTTGTAAATATATAGGTAAAGCCAAAGCCGAATCTATCAAACTATTTCTCGTAATTTGTGGTAATAATTTGATAGCAGTTTAACAGTTAATTTAAATTGCTTAATGCATGTGAAAATCAGGTCGCAAACGGCAAAAACACTTGCGAGGTAACGTTCGTTTTTACAACATATTGAAATGTCTATAATTATTCTTTATTTGATAATAAAAAAATTGTTTGATTTTACGAAAAAATATAACCGTAATTGTGAAATTTCGTCAGAATTTGATAGTTTCCTCCGCAGGTAAATTTAGGAAATAAAAAAGTGGGTATTTATTTCAACGCGTAATTAAAAGACAGTATAGTTTTAACGAGTTTATTTGACACAAATTTACATTAAAGTTTAATTTTAATTAACCGTTTTGTGATTTACAAACTATATTTTTAGGGTTATTTTGATATACATAGAAAAATTACGTTGGGTAATAAATAAACGTGTTATACTATAATGTATACGTCTTAAATTAAAAAGAAAACAAGTTGAACTTCTAAATCAAAACAAAAGATAATCCATTGGTGACATAAAAAGTCGAACGTCATTCTGACATTTGATTTTTATCGTCATAGAGTATGTATATCATAGAGTAAGTATAGAGCAAAAAAAAACTTACAAATAGCAGCCAGTGAAATCGCGCAGTATTGAATACGTGTTTAGTGGAATGAACGCGGGTGCGCACTGACTTTCAGATACCGTGATAGAGCTCAACGATAATTGATACCGATTTCTTTGGCTTGATCAATCAATGGCTATTTTTAGAGGATTTCGGCTGATTAATTGTCATGCATATTATTTACATGTATATGGGAATGTTTTTTTTAATCCACAGAATAGATTAATATAGTTTTATATAACTTAGACTGTTGACATTTAGAAAAACTATTATAGAATATTTGAATTATAGAAGTATGAATGGTTATTTATGAAGGTTATATCTTATAAATAAAGTAAATTAATAATTCAACTTTATGAGTTCACGGCGTCTAATTGGCACGCCAACCAGGTTTCTTGTGAATACGATAAGAGCAAATTATACAAAATATATATTATTTGGTTATGAAACATACGTATCTATCTTCTTCTCAGAACAAAAGCACACAATACAAATCTTAAAAACATATTTATTGTTTAGCACGTAGACACTGACTTTGCTAATTTGGGACTAATTCATTGGAAAGCTGGTTCCACATAGTGTCGGTGCGCGTCAAATACTGTCTTTCGCTCAGTTGTAGTTACTCAGACGAACGTTCAGGTGATACGGTTGTAATTACGCACTTTGAACTACAAAACTATTATATTAAAATAATGTTATATAAGTATATATTTATTTCACATTTCTATTCTATAATAAGATTGTTATCATTCAATAAGCTGAAAAACAAACCTTGAAAATATCAATAATATTTGTCTCAAAAACCTTTTATCAAATTGTCTTTTTTATATTCATTGTGCTTATCGCGAAAATTTCAGTAGTACGGAACGTTTATGATAAAATTGTAGTGTTCCAATTCTTAAAAGGCTGGCAGCGAGTCCTCTGGAATTGAGAGTGTCCATGGGCGAAGGTATCAATTACCATTAGGTGAGCCTCCTGCACGCTTGTCCCCTAAACTATAAAAAAAAACTTGGCAGTTGAGGGTAGTAAAAGAGACGTTTAAAAAAAAAATTATAATGATAAACTTTCGCAATACGATTGGATTTATTATTTATATGATATTGGTATTATCATTCTATGGCTTCATTTATTTTTTATTTATAATCTGTGTATAAATAATAATTTCTTAATT
Organism: Pieris brassicae; assembly: GCF_905147105.1. Lineage (NCBI taxonomy): Eukaryota > Metazoa > Arthropoda > Insecta > Lepidoptera > Pieridae > Pieris > Pieris brassicae. The sequence continues at coordinate 21,186,244 of NC_059667.1, read as the reverse complement.
AAGCCTCATTTATTTTTATTACGTTCATACACAAAAGATACACACACTTAATACAGAAATAAGTATATAATTTTTCCAAGGACCTCTTAGGTATCCTCCAACTGGCTCCATGTCTCTTTATCTTGAGCATTTTTATTCCACAGCATGTCGGGGAGCCCATAGGCTTTCAGCTTTGAAAGCAGAGGTCTGTGCCCTACCCGATCGAAGGCTTTCGCTATGTGCGAAGTTAGCTCCTCCCGTTGAACACAACTGCCTCTGCCACCTATGTGTAAGGTGACCTCTCTTTCCATTTCCTGTTGGCCCCTTCCACCTTGTTACCCTGACTCCATTGCCATTGTCCATCCTAGCGGTATGGCCAGCCAACTTCCACTTAAGTTTATTGCAATGTGTATAGATTGTTAAAACAAATGAATCATTGTTAAAACCACCAAACACATTGCTCCACTAAGAAAAGTGTTTTGGAACATTTAAGGGTTTAAAACTGTATGAACGACCCGTAAACAGTTTTTAGGTTGGTAAGGTGCAATCTATAATTTATAAGGCTGAAAATTACATTTGTTTTAAACTTATTTTTCTGTTGTATTGTCCATTTATCGACGGAATTATACATAAATTGACAATGAAATTAAAGAAAATTAAATATATTCATTTGTTCATTCTTATACTTTTACGCAACAGTAGTAAGTGTTATTTAGAATTTATTACTTCAAATACCTATAATGATTAGGTGTAAAATGTAAAAACTATCTGCCCATAACACTGGGAATCCTAGTGTGAGACTCTCATTTTACTGTAAATCCATTTTATTAAAAAAAAAGTTTAGATAGAAATTAAAAATGTATATATATAAAATTGCTACCATTGTTTAGGTATAAGTGTTTTAGACTAAACTCTACATTTAAACAAGTTTCCATTAAAATCTATATATATGTATATATATATATATATAAATGAATCCCTAATCCTTTGTTTGTTGTGTAAAAATAAAAAAATTGCGCGGAAAAAGATCCTTAACAAAAGAGGCCCCCACAATAGAGACTTCGGAAAAAAATGTTTTAAATTCCGACTTGTATATACTCGTAAACTTTCATTAAATACTAAAATAATCTACTTTGATTCACAATAAATTATTGATAGAAAAACTCGACTGACTTTTCAAATAAAATGAAGAAAAAAAAATTGGGGCCGCGGGCTTTTTTTATTTATTTATTTTTATTTCCTTTGTTAAAATCATAGTAAGCTATTTTTAGAATTCAGTGATCACCCAGATGAGTCCAGACTTGGACGAGCTATACTCGTAATACCCAACAAAAAATAGTCGTGAAATTGTTGAAATAACTCCTTCGGTTTTGTTTAATTCGGTCATATTCAAGCAATTGCCTGTTATTTATACGATTTTTAGATTATATTCTAGTTACTCTTGTGGAGTAGTCACAAAAGTATATTTCGTTAAGTACCTACATACATGTATTTGTGTAAATTGGCGTAAAAATAAACAAGACTTCATTAAAATAAGCCATAAAGTTGACCTATTTGTCGGTTTCTTAAACTTATATGATTTCTATAGTAAATTGTTAGTTTATGCTTTTGTAAGCGTATATGATAACAAAATCGGAGTTATCGCACACGTTAAATAAAATATATTTTTACATATGGCAGCAATTGGATAATATCATTTAGAAAGTATAATTAATATATTTTTCGTTTTGTTATATTGTTGATGCTCGTAATAATCAATCCGCCATTTTGAATAAAATAAAAATTAAAAAAAAAAACTTTTTAAAAGGATTGAAGCTATGTATCATTATTATAAACTTATAATTATTTACATAATTTTAAATTTTTCCGACGTTTCACCGTGACCACGCACGCAATCCGTTTAAAAAGTGTTTTCTTAAAAAAATCAAATCAAATTTCTATGGTAAGATCTGTAAACGTCATAGATAAAAAATTGTGTTGAAGTTTATCATTCAGAGCGTAGCTTGACCATGAATAGAACTTATATGTAATGAAAACTGCCTTTTATTGAGTTAGATTTAAAAACATTACAAACAGTATTGATACGTAGTTGTATGTTACCAAACCTAATATGATAACGAGCTAGCATAGATAATAAATGTAAAATATTTTGTTTTTTTAAATCATAAATCGTTCTATGCGCTGCGTCAAACTTACGTCATGTGTTATTTCAAAAGAATAAGGGATTAGGGACTAGTGTTAAAAATACCGCCACAAATAAGATTATTTCTCCCACATTGCGCTTTTCATATCATAGTTCAATACATTCAAAGGGTCGCACCTGTTACCTCACACCTATTGTGGACGATAGCCCAACAAGAAATTTATGGTTTATGTATTGAATAAAAATAACTCAACGCTGGTAAAGAATATATTTTGCCCGTAATAAGGCGTGTTACAGATATCGAGCGATGTATGAACTGTATGAATGTTTTGAAGTAGGATGAACTGGAGTCAGGATTTAGGAATTTTAATCTCCCAAAATTCTCTGTAACTGTGGCGTATTACCATATTTCTGCGATGTCTTGGACTTGAATTTAAGAGGAATGCCTTACAATTCACGAGGGATAGGACAGACACTTAGTTCCGGATTTTATTGGAAACTTATCTGTATTGGTACAATCATTGTTTTGCCGTGAACTGAACATGAGCAATGTTCGCCATTAAACCAGTCTGACATAAACTTAAATTTATCTGCATAATTGACGTTAATTACTTATTTATTGTGGATAGTTGACAGTCATCTTTGCCTGACAGAAAGTAAGAAAGAAGAATCCATGCAGCTAAGACATTCAATTGGTTATTTAAAAACCCTGATAATTTATTAACTTTTTGATACATGATCCAGTATCAGTTTAGTTTATTTTTTGTTCCTGTTTAGTTTCTTCTTTATAACTATATGTAATACGTATTTTTGCACTTCTTGCCTACCTTATGTAATTTAATACATTTTTTTAACAGTGGGTTTAAGTGGACTGCTACTGGGAACTCACTGGATGCATAATTTATATTGAGCAATCATGAAAACCACCAGCAATCATGAGAAAGAGTCACAGTCAATGCAATCAACCGGCTGACATGTAGCTGACAAAATAATATCACCAAAGAAAAAGTAACATGGGCAACACCTACCATTCAAAGCTAGGCTTAGATGGCATTTTCCCATGTCTACTAAGATGAAGGGGGAATCTAATAGCAGACTATCATGTCTCAGTTTTCCAAACCTGCGTAGCATACATACCCTGAAATGTAGGGAAGTCTAAATCATATTCATTTTCAAAACCAGGTAGAGAGGACCCAAGCAAAATCCTTTAGATCCGTCAGCTTCAATTATTTTTAAAGACGCTGAAGAGGGACCTGAAGATACGAAGCCAGGTGTCCTTATCTAAATTGTTATACCCAACTCAACACGCCCACAGCTTAGGCAAATCCACAGAATCATCACTCCAAAACGTTGTGTCTTGCCTTGATAACTATCTAAAATCAAATCAGCCGTTTTGCTGCTGCATAACCAGAGGATCATGTGAAGTAGCATCAGTTCTTTCTTTCTCATCATAGAATAGATCAATAAGATGTTAAAACATCGAGCAGTTACAGTTCACCATAAATCCCACTACGCCAGGTATCGTCAGCAGAGGTTTACCCACAAGGCGTTGTTCTGTCCTGAGGAGTATAATAATTAACGAGCTCATAAAAGAACTCAATACTAACAGTCTCTACATGGTGGGGTATAGCTATTTTAGTATCGGTGAACATTGTAAGCACCATAAGGAATCTCACGAGGAGGGCCTTCACCATTGAAGAGTCGTTAATAGTCTACCCAAGCTCTTCAACGCAAAACTCAAGGATTTATTTATTTTTATATAAATATAATAAACAAGTTAGACATATAGTGACTGTTTTCAGGCATTATTAAGCTCTTAAACAACTCTCTATATAATCATATTACTATATCTCTCATCTTTGACGCAGCGCTTTGTTACTTTATTTGAAATCGGTCCAGTAGTTTTTGTGTGAAAACATACATACAAAAATACAAATATTTCATCTTTATAATATTAGTGTAGATAATATACTATATATATATATATATTAATATCAGTATATATTAGATATCTACTAAAATACCAAAAAAACTAATTAAACACAAAGCTATCGTGTGGATATACAACGTTAGAACCTGTATTTATAATATTAATTAGGAAATTTTGAGTTAAACGTATATTTTTTTCTTGTTAGGGGTGTGTAGGTTGATCTAATAAAGGCATTATAATAAACTTTTTATATACTAAAATATTTTAATTTCAGTACCTAAAAAAAGACAATTTTCGCTATTTTAAAAACCTCCTTTAGAAAATCGGTTAAGATCCGTTTCACACTATAAATATTCTCATTGTCCTGTAAGATGCGCAGTACGTTCTTAGAAGGATATAAAAGGAGAAAGGACATTTATTCAAAACAGTTTAATACGAAAAATAGAAGTGATTACAATGAATACTGTTACGTACAGGTAACTATTGTTATTGACGCAATTAATTGTTAACGTTTTATTTATTAACAACTTAATAGTTATAAATGCCTGTATACTACGTTATTTACTTAATGGATTATTTAAATACATTCGTCAACAGTGAGTGACTATGCGATAAGCTCGGGAGTTTTTTTAATGTCTCTAAAGTCAGTTGTTATTATATCCTTCTAATAAAACACACATGAATCGTTTAACAGAAAGTATAACCGACACTAAAATACACGAAAAAGTCTTCAACAATATTTCTGAATTGTTATATAACCAAGTAAATAATTAATTAGTAGGAGGGTTGAGATTATTAAGAACTATTGTAAGTATAAATCATTTGCCACCTCGGACGGACGGATCAGTCATAGAAAGGCTATGCTTGATATTAAAAAAATATTATAGAAGCCTCCTCGTTTGTGTTTTATTAAGATCGTGAATAATATTGCTTAATTTGTCCAGTTTAGATCATAAATCCGAATTATGTGTTGTGTTTAGGCCCCTTTAGAACTGTTTCAATGCAATCAATATACTGTATGGTATTTATGCATTGCAATTTGCGTTAGTCATATGAATAATCATTTCTTTAGCTGATGCTGGATTTTCTTTAATTCCTATATATATATATATAAATAGTAATTATAATCCGACTATATTCAGTTTAGACGATAATAGATATTCAGGTCTAGTACGTTGCAGGACTATTTTAAAATTAGCGCTACAACTAGGATTCCGTAGAAAGAACTAAATGCTTCTTAAATGAGAATAGAGTATATAAATTTTTATTGCCAGTTTTTTTCCAAAGTGAAAAATTCGTAGAGTAAACAATATTTTGATTTCATTTATTGTTTATGATGGTGACATATTTAACTTAACATTGTCGTTAGGCCTTCCCAAGGTCTAATCTTAATCAGGACTATTGAATAAAGATAGGTTTAGTATCAATAAAAATATCAGTGCAAAGTAGTGTTGACCTAGTGGCTTCAGCGAGCGACTCCCAATCCTGATGTCGTAGGTTCGATCCCCGGCTTAGCTGAGAACATTCGACTGGTGAAGGAAAACATCGTGAGGAAACCGGCTTGCCTTAGACCCAATAAGTCGACAGCGTGCGTCAGGCACAGAAGGCTGATCACCAACTTGCCTATTCGATTAAAAAAGTGATCATGAAACAGATACAGAAATCTGAGGCCCAGACCTAAAAAGGTTGTAGCACTGATTTATAATTGTTTTATCAACCAAATCAAGTTTTTAATTCATTAGTTCTCTAACTAAGTATTTTAATGGAATTAACGCATTTATTATTACACCAAAAAGTCAAACATCTTTTGGTTTTGTGTGTACGTATATAGACTTGAATTAATTTCGATTTTCCAATATATGACCAAATTAAAATATTTTTGTATAGGTAACAAACAAAGCATTTATTAATAAAAATATTCTAAACTTACGTAGAGCGGACCAAAGGTTTACTGTCTATCAGCAGAGGACATGACACTAATTACACACACACACGTATACTCGATGCTTGGTCGCCAATTTCCGAGTGCAGTAATAATGCAATAAATTTGATACGATAGAACTTCAAACGTGCATACGTTAAAAGGAATATTACTGCAGTGACTATTCCAGAAAGAAATACGTCGAAAACTACAAAGACACAAGTAGACAAATTACATTACCAGTTGGTTATAATTGTTAGCCTATAAAATTGTGTCTACTGGACGCTATAAACCTAACTAAAATTTGTTGTTTGTAATAATTATGTTCCAGAATCCTTACGTTGGTGATGTTACTCACATTGATGATGGTGGTGACATCACAGGTGACGTTCAGTCGAGACTGGACTGGCGGCAAGCGGTCAGACACACACGTTGATTGTGGGCAGTTCACAAAATTGTGCAAACGGTTCATTGTAAGTAATATTTAGATTCAAAATCATTTATTCATTTAGGTAACACACTGTACACTTATGAACGTCAATAAAGAAATATATATAAAATGTTTATGTTACTATAATGCCACAATTAGCACACATACATGAAGACATTTTTTTTACGGCATCGAACCACTAATAATTAATTTTTAATTTAAACGTTGGAAAAATTCAAATTTAAAATTATTTAAATAATTATAAGTATAAAATACAAATAGCTTTAAAAATTTGTTTTCTTTTAACGTGTAAAAGACCTTGTATGTATGTTAACCAAAGACAATATATCATTTATTTTTTTGATGTTTTAAATTCGCTGGCTAGTCAATAAATATCGATAAACGGTTGATAGACTTAACAGTAAATAAAGCAGCGTCTAGTTATCATATATTTTCATAATAGTTTATGTATTAAAAGAGGACGTAGTGACAAGGATACGTAAGAAATTTCTTAGGTGGTTTGGCCTCTGAAATCGGAATCTGAAATCTGGTTGGGTAGTTCGTATATATCTGGAATAAATCCAGAAGGTACTAGAGAAGGGATAAGCATGAATGGTAAATGTCATGAAGTGGATGTAGCGAGAGAGGTATGTCACGAAGGAAGTGGAGATTCTTGGTCCTTGCCTACCATCACGGAAGAAAAATCGAGATGATATAAATTAATCTATTTCTATCTTGTAATTGTGTTTAATAATTTTTTCAGCACGATTTAAGACAAGTTATGTCATCGGAGAAGTTTGGTAAACATCGAAAGATAGAAGACGACTTGGCTGTTTCCTACGATGACGATAAATAGATTAAATACGTCAACTAAACATACCAAAAACTGATAATACCGAACTGAAATAAATATAGAACAAAATTGTAATCTCTTAAGTCCTTGCTTTCACGGTATTTAAATCCTAAACGTATATGTATATGTAACGAAAAAAGTATCAGAATATTATTAATAGTTTGATTTTTATTTTGACATTGACTGGTAGCCATTTACGTATTCTCGTTCATTATTTTGAGTTATGGAATTCACATAAGAAAAAAAATACCCGTCAAAATCAAACTCAGGGCCGATTCATAAAACGTAATTCTAATTCTGATTACCTATATAGCCACTGTTTATTTATATATAAATGATAACACTGTCAAAAGCCTCACTGACTAAAACTCAATTACATCATTTACTGTTATTTTATTGCTATGTGTATCTGTGCCATGATTCAAAGTTCAAACTGATTCACAGATTATAGTACGTTTGGAATAGTCTTTAATGTCTGTAAAACTGACATGTAGTCTGTGTAGATTGACTATTTAATCACCGCAAGAATAAATTAGAAACTTATATTAGAAATATAAGTCTGTATAATTAAATAATTAATAGATAATGGTTTTATTTAAATAAACAAACAATGAATAATACACTTTTATTGTTAATTGATTTTATGTACATCTAGGTATTGCATAATCATAATTAAAACTGATACATAAATTATATGTTTCACAAACACAAATTAGTAAAACTATTGCATATGGATGATGTCTTTTGTACAATTAAATCGTAAAAAAATAATAAATACAATTTTATATTGAATACTTGAGCAGAGCTCCGTGGGCGTATTTGGAACTAAACGCCCAAAAAAAAAAACACAGATAATAAGTTCCAAGTAAAGTCAACTCTGTGGTAACTGCTGTATTATGTAGGAAACTTTTAAAACATAAAATGGATCACCCACAAAAACAATTTTATAGAGATTTTTTAAAAGGTAAAAAATTCGATATTATAAATGATATTTGTTAAGCGAACACACACGCGAATGAATGAATAATTATAATATCTTACATAAAATTGTTGAAAAATAATACAATAAAGAAAAATAGAAAAGTAATATTTGTACCGTAATTCTAAATTATACACAAAACTAATTAATACATGGAAATAATTCATTTCAGTTATGGATAAAATATCGTTATGTGACTTTTAAAGAAAATAATGAAACAATGGAAAATTCAAAGAAATTCTAAACTGCTAATATATGGAAATTAAATTATTAATACAAATTAGATAATTTAGAATTAATCTTTGAACAAAAGATTGTTAGCTTTATCTGTCACATGCAATTTAGAAAAGGGCAGAGCAAATATGAATTCCACAAATACTTGTTATTGATATAAGGTTATATTTATTCTAATTTTTAATTATAAATATCCTAAATTGCATTATCGTATTTCTCGCAAATCCCTAAAAACTAATATTCCTAATTAGTACTTTATATGAAATTGGCCAAAAAGTTATTCAATAAACTGAATTTTAACTTGTTATAAAACAGTAAAAGTTTGGTAACCTAAAGTAATACAAATTAGTTTCCAAATATCGAATTGGAACAATTAAAATTTTATGATATAAAACCTTCTTCAATTGTTAACATTAAAAAAAAAATTAAATAATGTTCTCGGGTTATATCGACAAATTTATTTGGAACAACTATCCTCAGCTGACATTTCGGTCAAAACTGGCATTAACTTTGAATTACTCGTCTTCTTCGATGCAGCACCTCACGTACTCCAACGCACTATTCAGCATCTCTAACCACAAATCTCTATCTTTCGGCGTGTCAGCGGCCAACAGATGTCGCCTCCTCACAACCCCATCCGAACCCTTAAAGTACACGAGGGAGCCCGTATCTGGAACAATGAGACCGGCAGGCACCGATGTCTCGAGCAGGATAGTGTTAGGCCTGGCGCAGAGGTCCCTGGGGGCTCTTGTGACCCGGTCTGACGTGACGGTTGTTAGGTCTATATCACCGATTGGCATCTGGAATGAAAGCTGCATGTTATTGATCATGAACAGTGAAGCTGATCACCTACTTGCCTATTAGATTGACAAATGATCATGAAACAGATACAGAAATCTGAGGCCCAGACCTAAAAAGGTTGTACAAACAAATCTTATTATCATATCAATGAATTCTTGTCCTATCACTTACTTTCTTCTGAACATCATCAGGGTATTTCCAGTAGGAGAGCATAGGCGGTTGCAAACGGAACCAGCGTCTGTGCCACGCCCCTAGACCACTGACGTCATCAAAGGCGGTCAGAAAGGCCGCATGAGGGGGCGGGGCCGAAACGCGTACGCGCGCACGTATATCTACGTGTATGTTGCCTTCTAGCGGACTACCACTGGGAACCTATTAACAATATATTTGTAAATTGCTCACTTGAATATTTTCATTCAAATTTGATTACAATACCAGCTCACGCCTGTTATAAAATAAATTTTACTAAATCCATCAGAATATTGCAAAAGATGAAGAAAAAAGTCGCGGCAAAATTCTAATATTGGCCAATGGACTTGTATCCAGGTCAAATTAAAAAAAAACATTATCTAACTTTAGTAGTAGACTCTCGCTTTCACGTTAGTTTTTATTTAAATAACTTTTATTGGAATATTAAAATAAATTTACCTTGTTAAGCGTAAAACTCTTCCTATTGGCTTGCTGTAATGCGAATATACAATATCCGTGAAGCTGGAATTGTGGTGTCCGCACACTGTGGGGTCCCGCCGGACTTTGTACTCTGGGCGCTTTCAATTCTGACACTTTTGACTTCGGTGTTAGGAGTTTTGAGTTGCCCTGAAATCATAAAAAAAAATTTATAAATAAAACAATTAAGTTTGTTTCATACTCTAACTAAACATTTAACGAATTTACGAAATAAAAATTCACCTTTTTATTTTGTCGGTTATTTTTTTTTCTCAAAATACTTATAAACATTATTAACCTAGAAATGCATGGATACAAAAAAAAAACAAAACTGACAAAATTTTTACATAACGCTTGTAATTCAATTACTCACCTTTTTATTTGAAATATGATATTTGACGTCATGTGGCAAAACTTCTTTCGAGGCTTGCAGTAAATATACTTCGACGGTAACCTGAAAAAAAAAAATTCAAATGCATATTCTACTACCATAGACAAAAATAGATCTACATTAATAAAAGTATAAACTTAATACTATTTTATGTAAGAACTAACATTTAACTCGTTATTATTAATCAATAGATAAAAACGAGAAAAGTTTAAAAAAAATTGACGTTATAGCGATAATCTGTATATATAAAACTTCTTTATAATATACAGTTTGCTTTAAATTTAAGACAACATGAAACAACAAACACACTAAAAGATTATTTTATTTTATAAATTAATAAGATTTATCGTTTATGAGCTCGAAATATTTTTAAAACTATAATGAAGGGTAACAAACATAAAAGAAAAAAAAATGGGTCTATCTCACTCTATCATTTACTATACAATAAACAGAGATAGCATTACCTTAAAGTCGCTCGCCAAACCGTCCATACTGATTTCATCAGGGAAGTTCAGCGGAGCGTTGGGTTTAGTCAGTTGCATACTACTTGCCAATACTCTGTCTCGGCACTTGAGAAGACACACTGCGTGGTGGCCCACAGCGCCATCTACCAATTTAATAATATCATTAGCCTATATTTTTTTATTGTACGTACGTTGACGAATACTTAATCCTTGGGATTGATTTGCTCCGGTTCAAACAGTTTGTATGACTCAAAATTTGCCGATTAAAAAGAGTAGACTTTCTTGCCAGTTCTTCTTGCCTTGACTTGGGAACTGGTAATACTTGGCGATTAAAAAGAGTAGACTTTCTTGCCAGTTCTTCTTGCCTTGACTTGGGAACTGGTAATACTTGGCGATTAAAGAGTAGACTTTCTTGCCAATTCTTCTTGCCTTGACTTGCGAACTGGTAATACTTGGCGATTAAAAAGAGTAGACTTTCTTGCCAGTTCTTCTTGTCTTGACTTGCGAACTGGTAATACTTGGCGATTAAAAAGAGTAGACTTTCTTGCCAGTTCTTCTTGCCTTGACTTTCGAACTGGTAGTGAATGTAAATTTACAATTAGTTTAACTTCTTTTTGACGTTCATAAGTGTAATTGTTTACCTATATTAATAAAGATATTTTGAGTTTGAGTTTACGCTATACATTGTGTTACGAGCCAAAGATCTTAATTGTCTTGATATGTATCAAGATATCTTTAAATTCACTAAATTATGGCGGTCACCATATGTTAGTCTGTACGAGAGAGTTGACAGTGTTAGGTGATTTATAGCTCGACAGTAATAAATCAAAATCATTTATTCATATAGGTAACACCAACAATACACTTAAGAAGCGTCAAAAAACATATAAAATGCTTCTAATTTTGCCAGTTATGAAATCAAGGGCGAAGAACAGAAGAGAAGAATTGGCAATAAACGTTCCGCCACTCTTTTCAATTCTTGAAAGGCCGGCAACGCACTTGCGAGCCTTCTGGCAATGTGAGTGTCCATGGGCGGCGGTATCGCTTCACATCAGGTGAGCCTCTTGCCCGTTTGCCTGCTATTACATATAAAAAAAAATATCTCCAAGTTTTTTGTTTTACACAACGTTTGTAAGGATCTGCAACCATTACACCATGCTCCACAGGGCTTCTTAAGCAAAAAACAAGATTTGTCCTCTACCTGCAGGAGGCATGGTGAAATAGGAGCACGTAAATATATAGTCGAAGTAACTAACACACACACATATATATCTGTTTGTAAATAAATGAAGTTACACATACACGTAGCAAATAAGAATTATATTAGTTCCCTTAACAGTTTTTTCGGATAAAATTACACGTTGGTTCTAATAATAAAATTCTCATACATAAATATGAGGATAGTAACACATAATACACTTAGGCCCATAATCTTATATTTGGTCTGATAGCTTCATGAAATGATCCAGCCTACGCCCATCATAATACTCACCGGCATGCAGCTGTCTGATATAATCCCTGCGTAGGGGCACGCGAATGTTGTGAATGTGGAGTGAGGCCATCCCAGCTGTGGCTGCAGGCCCAGCGCCCTCCACCTGCAACCTCTGCATTTCATGGAGACAGGCTTGACGGCGGTGGGCTGGAATATTTACATTTCAAGTAAACTTTAATATTCAATTAGTCATAGAAATTTTAAACAAATTATTAATAAGTTATTATTCGATCATCTACTGTATTGATAGTTTTGTAAATTTGACAGTTCAGTAAAAAGTCCTCCGCTAGCCTCAGTCGCCAACCTTAACACGGGAGAGATATTTTTGTCATTGATTTTTTTTTAATAATACGAATATGGGGGAACTTAGTCGAAGTTTAGCAAATTCTTTGAGGCAAACGATAGACAAACTGTGTAACTATATTATTGTACTAATAATGTTTAAAAATCTACCAAAACTACTAAATAATATACATACTTGCTAATAATAGTAGTCTCTCTCCTTCAGCTTGTTCCGTTGAACCACTGAATTCTATCGTAGCGGCGCAAAGATTTAATGCTTGACTTGCCTGAAAATGTTAATTATAATATAAAACAAAACACGATTGAAGATGAGAGATTATAATCCCGGTAATTGTTGATTTATTCGAGTAAGATTGCAAAAATTAATAATTGTATTGACTATTTCCTGTCATTTGAATGAGCGATCGAGCCGCCATCTTGTCGAGGCGCCAAATTGTCTTTACCTCACTCTGCTCCAGGTCATTTCTGATTCATTCCAATTTGTATCGTGGTAGGAAGCAGACATATCACTTCCAAGTTAAACAGTGAATATATTTCTTTATTACGGATACTGTGTGTGTATAATTTCCGTGCCCTAACAAGAATTACAACAGTAATATTTAACTTCTAAAGATCAGTAATTTAACCCATTAGGTATTGTTTTTGGTAGGTTAACATAGCTTTTACACATTGAAAGAAAACAATTTTTTAACCGGATTAAAGCTATTTGTATTATTATAAACTCATAATTATTCAGTCACCGTGACCACGCACGCTGTACAGCACGCGAAACGTCGGAAAAAAATTAAATTTAAAATTATGTAAATAATTATAAGTTTAAAACAAAACTTAACAAAAACCAAGCCACGTTCGTGCCAACGTGCGACAAACAAAAACCAATATTATTGATGCTGAGCAATATGCCCTTAAACTTAAATGGAGATGGGCAGGCCACGTAGCCCGTTGTACAGACGACAGATGGTCTAGAGCAGTAACCGAATAGACGGGTCCGAAAGGAAAAAGGAAGAAAGGAAGACTAACAGAGCGATGGGCCGACGGGATCGAGAGGGTAGATGGCAAAAAATAAATTAGGGTGGAAAAAGTTGGAGGAGGCCTTCTCCCGGACAGTGGCCACATCTTAGTAAAACTATAACTTACTTTTTTTATTTTAATCAAATGTATGTCAAAGATGTGGAATAAAGGCTTATTATTATTATACAAATAGCTTTAATCCGGTTAAAAAATTGTTTTCTTTTAACCCATTCATTTATTATAGATTAGCTTTCAATACCATTACAATATTAAAATATCCACTAAACATAGTTCTCTTTCTTAACTGCAATGCCCTAACAAGACATAAAGTAAAATCAATTTAGGATTTAGAAATCGGCTTGAGCGTGTGTTGCCAGCCTTTTTAGTACAAAGTAAATTGTATATCAACATTGTTCTAAGGGTAATATTCAGAAATGAATGAGCTAAGTGTGTACGTCAAAACCATATTGAATTTTTACTGTAAGAATTTACAAGGAGTGTTAATATCCATGTACGAGCAAAGGCTATACATTTTGCTCCCTCAGGCTTTCTTAGTTTTGTAAGCGTGGCGATTTCCTAAATCGTCGGAGTTACGCCCCGAGAGTATAGCCAGACGAAGGCACTCTCTTCTACATTACAGTTATTCGTTTCATAGCAATTAACTAAATCATGGGAGTTACACCCCGAGAGTATAGCCAGACGAAGGCACTCTCTACATTACAGTTATTCGTTTCATAGCAATTAACTAAATCATAGGAGTTACACCCCGAGAGTATAGCCAGACGAAGGCACTCTCTACATTACAGTTATTCGTTTCATAGCAATTAACTAAATCATGGGAGTTACACCCCGAGAGCATATCCAGACGTAGGCACTCTCTTTAACTGTTACGTTGCATTCATCTGTTACAAAGGGGTACAAAGCATCCCGATAGCCCGGGAAACGTGCAATACCTGTGATATAACAGTCTGCTGCTTCGATATCTCGCCCTGCAGCTCCTTGATGCGCTGACGCACAGTAGTGACGTTCGGCACTTCAGACGTAGGAGGGGCCTCGCGCTCAGGTGATGTGTGACGAACGACGCGCATTGGTGTCGATGGTGTGCTCGACTGGAAATGTTAATAAATAAATAGTTTTCAAACAGTTAAACTAATGAAAAGTGTTTGGAAAAAATGAAACTGTGACGGCGCCTTTTCTTGAGAGGTTTGCCATGCTTTATGATTGACAATAAATTTTCGTGTGTTATTTGTTAAATTTCATCCATATTACATTGCCGTTTCTTTGTATTCTATAAAAAAACCACCACCTCACCACATCATATCTACATAGCTACCAAAAAACGCACTTTCTTCGCCCAACGCTTTTTCTCTTCCAGAAGCCTATCTTAAAAACAAAATTTACACTAACAATTTAGAACTTTATACTTTACAAAAAAATTCAATATCTCGTCCTGAACCTTTCCTATGCTAAAACGGAAAGTATTCTTCTTGTGAAAGAGTAATTAAATCATAAAATTGTAGTTGTTATGTAGAAATGATTGTCAAATACCGTAAACATGTCTAGACCACGACACAGGGAATCCTAGTGTGAGGGGCTAGTGCAGTATTTTTATAACCTAAATATCTTTTTTTTGTGTTGTATAACTGTTAATAGTCGGTGCAAAGAGATAAATTATTATCGTTATATTAGGTTACTGTGTAAAAAGTTGTAAGAGAAATAAAAATTATATAACCATAATTGTTATATTGTGGACGCAAAAACAATGTTTTAAGAGCTTTATTTCTCATAACAAAATTGTATTTTATTTACACGAGAAACTTAATATTTTAGGTTACAATTTTAGGTTCACTTTGACATGTATCTTTAATGCCCTTTTGAATTTGTTAAACGAGCGAATATTGCGAATCTTAGATGGTAATTGATTAAATAATTGCACACCTTCATACTTAATAGACTTCTTCAAATAATTTGTACGCGGCTTCGGCAACATAAGCAAACTCGCTCGACGAGCATTGCGGTAGTTGTGTATTTCAAATCAACGATATATGTTAGGCGCAAACAAAAATATAGTCAAAATAATGACACAGAATTAATCTTTAACTATGTTGTCCCTCGAATCTAAGAAAGTTCTTGGGAAACAAAAAAATATTTTATTTACCGCTTGCATTCGCCTGTAAAAGCTGACGCTGTGCACGAGCTCGCTGCCCTTGTCGTGCCTGGTTGGAGTGGCCGCTGGCTGGTTCTTTAATGGAGACTTGAACTGCGCTCGAACCTGGTACACGAAACTTGATGATGAGAGGCACGCCGGCTGCAATATATGGCCGGTCCATAACAAGAATAGACTCACAAATAGGTAAGAAATATCCACTAGGATCGCACACTAAATAGGAATTAATGAAATCGAATGATTTATGAATTTTTATTATTGAAAGCTATACGACAGTTACGTGGGGTAACATGATCGAACTATTGAGTTGTTGTACCATTGAAGTATCATTTCCGCCTAAGTTCAGAATACTCTGGATATTAAACTTTGAAAGTACCGACTACAGCGCCATCTGCCGGGCTGATTTGTGAATCTATACCATCTAGGGCTCCGCCCAAACTTATACAAAAAATCCTTCAAATCGGTCTAGCCGTTTAATAGGAGTTTAATGACATACGCAAGTACAGTAGAATTATATGTAAATGTATCCTACCTTTAAGTTACATCAAACTAATCAAATCTAAATCAAAATCAAAATCGGTTAAGTAGTTTAGAGCCCATAGCGTACAAAGAACGTGACGCGTTTTAGCGATTTGATGTTTTAATATATGTAGATTGTAATGCTGTGCAGTTGTCTGTTCTAGATACTAATGTAATATAAACTGCTAAACGACAAAAAATGTACTGTACTTGTGTAACCAATGTACTTTTATTGCAATGTAACCCAAGTGAAAAAAAACAAA
Organism: Pieris brassicae; assembly: GCF_905147105.1. Classification (NCBI taxonomy): domain Eukaryota; kingdom Metazoa; phylum Arthropoda; class Insecta; order Lepidoptera; family Pieridae; genus Pieris; species Pieris brassicae. The sequence goes on along the minus strand of NC_059667.1, from coordinate 21,169,698 downwards.
TGAAAGCTCTTCGGAACCTATTAACTAATAATGTACTACAATTTTAAATATATAATACAAAAGTCCGCAATACCATATATCTATTATATATTAGTGTGACGTTACCTCATTCACCTTATTAACTTTGGGCGGGGTGGGTCCCTCGTTCAATGCTTCGTCTAACAAATCATCTAACTCACTGTCACATGCACTTTGTTCGCTATCACTTTGAACAGCTTTTTTGTAGCTTGTATTGTTTTTCTTAACCACCTGAAAACAGTTAATAGTATACATATGGCATATAACATCTGGGGCCCGTGACAATTTCTTTTGATCGGGCCCTATCAGTAAAAATCGTCACGTTGTACTCAGCATCATTTTAATACACTTCCGAGATTTTCAGCGTACTCAATTACACGTTGTATATGTAATGCCACAATAGCTGGCTAGCCCAATCCATAAAACATAATATCTCAATGCATTCATCATCCATTCGCTAGCTTATTGAAGGAAACGTTAGGAAACCTGCATAAATTTATAGTGAAATAATTTTTTTTTAATTGCGGTCTCTTGGGCCCTGCCACCTCCCACTGCCACTATTGTTACATCTCTGGGCAGGAGGATTATTCTGTTTTTCATAAAAAAAAACAAAGCCTAGTTATTTTCATAACATATAGTTTATATATGGTAAGGAAAATACCGTGAAACGTGTGTCCGACACAGCGGATTGATCAGCTACTTGCCTAAGGAAAACTAAAAACAACGAAAACTTATCAAGACCAGACAATTTTGGCTTGAGATTCTTATCAAAGTCTGAGGTCGTAGGATCGCTCCCACCAATGGACACGAGAGCGTTTTTAACATTCTTTCGTACGGTGAAAGACAACATCGTGAGGCAACCGGCTTGCCTTACACCCAAGAAGTCGACGGTATGTCAGTCACAGAAGGCTGACCTATTGCCTATAACATTGACAAATGATCACGAAACATATCTGAGGCCCAGACCTAAAAAGGTTGTAGCGCCACTGACTTATTTATTTTCCTTTGCAGCCGTTGCCGATTATAATTACCACTATAGGTGTATACAGGAATGCAAATGAAAGAAAATCCAATAAATATCCATCATAATTCATCGAATATATTCAAAATAGGCTTTACTAGAGTTATTGTTGAAAATTATACGGCGTAAGCGCATTTCCAGTCTCCAATGTATATACGATTTATGTAGGGAAAACTTACATTCATAACTTCCCGGCCAAACGATGTTTCGCCCCAATCGTCCGATTTATTTAACTTCGCAGGCAAATCCTCGCTGAAATAATATAACATTAATCGTCATGCAAAAACATATAGGTATTCAGTCATCCTTATCATGGTTAGTGTGCATTTCGTAACCTATACTGAAATTTTTAAGATATAATACAATATATCGATGTAATCTTTGCTGTTTTGTTTATATAGTATATGGGTATTACGTTTTATACAAGATTCACTATCAGCTTAGAGAAGAGAGCAACGAGAAGATTGAACGAAAACAAAAATTAAGACATAATCGCTGGTTCATATATAAAATAGATGTAGGGTCTTTAACGCAAAGTAATCGAGCCGTGTTTTGGTATAAATACTGGACAAATCATGGACATTCATTGAGTTCTACAGTTCTCTGTCATATTTAATAGTGACTGTAGCTATGGGAATCCCTACGTACTAATGTATATTGTTATTTTAAGGTCCGTGGTATGGAGTTAGACACATGGGCCTCCACTACTAATTAAAGCATAACGGTAGTTGCCGGCAAACCCAAAATTTATACATTATATATGCGTTAAGCACTCAGCTATAGTGAACAACATTTTTACAAAAAACAGAGATTTGTTCGACATAAAAGCTATATAAATAAGCTCGTTCGATCTCTTGTTCACCAGCTCTTCAACAAAAACATCAATAGGTGATACTGTTCGTGTGATTTTCTATGGAAAATACTATCATTTGCATACCACTTTGATATGTGTTTTTTTAATATCTTATCGTTCGTAGTAAATGAACTGGACACTAGTTCAAAGGTATTCTACGAGATTTCGTTGTTAACAAAGAATTTTTTTTTGTTTAACCCGAGAAATGTCATTTCTTATTTAGGGTCAGCACTCGTCTAATATAAAGATGTATAAAAGGAAACAGGACTCATAATGAACTTGTAAAGCTTTTACACTGCCAAATAAGGCCAACGATTTAGCTTATTTAGTTTCCAATCGCTTAAATATGACTTATTAAACCGCGTCCTATATAATTAAAATAAACTTAATAATCACCAAATATAATGATAGAATCAACCACGACTGGACCAATAGATATGATACCTGAAGGCAAATACTCATGAGGAAATCGGCAACGACCTAACAACTTTATATTTATATACAAGCCGATGCAATCTCGAGGCCAATATAGTAGGTTATTATTTATTATAATATGGTACAAGTAGGGAATGCAATCCCGATCTCGCGGGATCTCGCGAGATCGTAAGAAGTGTAATTTTTCGGGATCAATCCCGAAGCATAATATGACGAGATCCCGTTCGAGATTGACGGGATTGGGCTGCAATGGTCAGCGATTCTACACACATCCGCTCGGGACGCTTCACGCGACATTGCACATTACATAGGCTACATTGCAATGGACATTATATGCCAGTTAGCAGATAGCACTCTTGAGACATTTTAGAAGATACTCTTTTTTTGGAAGTTACTTTCAAAATCACCAATTTTAATCTCCTTGAGCTATACCTACTTTTGTTTTGATTATGTTCATGTAATTAAAATTGTTAGTTGTTTAGTTCGTAATATTAAAGGATAAAGGCTTTTGTTTTCTTTCAAATAATATTTTATTTTAATTAACCTCACTATCACAAACATGCAGTTTTCAGTCACGTGAATTATTTTTTTAAACTATACGAGATCCCGAAGATTTCGGGATCCCGCCGGATTGATATTTCTAATCCCGCGGGATCTCGAATTCACGATTTCGAGTCGGGATTGCATTCCCTAGGTACAAGGCTATTACCTACGTAGTTTGGTCCCAAAATTCTTTCACTGGCACATTATTTTTAATTATCAAATGTGATTTTATAAAAAAAAATTGCATTCTATTTTTCAATGACTATTGTTTTAAAACAAAAACACTTTGCGTAATTTTTCACAATGGAGTGGGCATTCAAAGAAAACCGAAGCTGTTATTGTGTTGCACTCGCCGAGAACCAATTTCAAGATGCTCAAAAACTTGAATATAAAGCTTAGGTTTGTGTACCGCACTATTGATAGGTACAATGAAGTCTCCAGTGTCGAGGACAAGAAAATAACTAGCCGGCCACGCTCCTCACGAACACCAGTATTAATCAAGGCTAACAAGGCGCGGATAGCAAGAAATCCTGTCCGAAAACAGAAGTTGATGGCTTTGTCAGTAGGAAAGCAGTAAAAAACGTTTTAAATGAAGATCTTGGTCTACGAGCATACAAAAAAAAGAGTGGAACCTTACTTAATGGTCTTCTAAGCAATAAGGCTTAAGAGATCACGGTTGTTGTTGTTAAAGCGGTACGCGAAATCGTAATATCCACAACGGATTAAAAAAAAATAGATATTGAAGAGAAACATACAAAAAACAGAATGATGAAACGCTAGGAACCCTGAAGAGGCTGGAAATAAAGTTCCGAGGGTGCAACATGGACATCATTCATCATCAATAATGGCCTGGGAGTGTCCTATTACGGGCCAACTGAGTTTAATTTTTTGGGAAAAGGGGTTCAAAACCATTGCAAAAGTATACCAAGAGACGGTTTTGGATCGGCTTGTCTAAGACCTGCGAAGCGCTATTTGCGGGACACCACTTAGTGTTCCAGCAGGACTCTGCGCCTGCACATAAAGCCAAGACCACTCAAGCCTGGTTTGTGCGTCAAAACATCGACTTAATTAGACATGAGGATTGGCCTTCCTCCAGTCCGGAACCTAATCCTTTTTACTATAAAATTTGACATGTTAGAGAGGCAAGTCTGTGATAGACCCCATAGAAATTTGGAGAGTCTGAAGTAATCTTTAAAAGCAGTCACTGAAATCGACATGAATGTGCCTGCTGCGATAGACCACTGGTCGCGGCGCTTAAGGGCCTGTATTAAAAATAAGTGAGATCATTTCGAATAATTTGCTTTTTCTATGCCTTAATTAATTGCATTAAAGAGCATTAAAAATTGCTCAGTACTTCAGTATCATTATTTCCATTGATGACAGAACTTTGGGACCGACTATGTCAATTGTCAGAATTATGCCCCGATTATAGCCCAGACGCACTACGTTCAACAGTTACATTGCAGTCATTCATAACGTAGCAATTAACTAAATCATGGAAGTTATGGCCCGAGAGTATAGCCAATTTTTCATGGTTTAACGGGTCGCGGTGCAAATACGGGGCAGGGTCCGTAGTATCTATATAAGCTCACGATTTCTAAAGCACTTGAAAATACGTAATTTTTTTTTATAAAATAGGGGGAAAACGGGCAGGGGGCTCGCGAGTGCGTTGCCGGCCTTTTAAGAATTTGTACGCTCTTTTCTTGCTGGAGATGAAATAAAAAAACGAGTTGAGCTTGACCCGAGCGGTAACGCGCGTTCGGCTCTTACATCGAGAGGAAACAACGTCTATGGGTAGACAACGTTTAGGTATTTGCCAACGCGGCTAATGGACTACCAAGTTAGATATATAGGCTACCGTTAAGCAAAATAAAAAGTTGAAAAAATTACTTTTATATACATTTGTCGCGCTCCTAAACAAGACTGGTCACATTTATACAAACCACAGCGATTTAGTTTATATAACATAATGATTTTATTAAATTATTCTGTAAAATAAATAAATTCAATTCAAACAAACATATACACTCCAAGAGAATCATAAAAACAGTTAAAAATCGATGCAGCGTTTAACTTAATAACAATATACAGTCCTAATTTTTATTCCGTTACGCGATTGTGTCCTGTTTCTTGACCACCCAGTGACTGATGAAAATGTATGACAAAACTTACCATTATGTGGTGTAAATTACTGTAAATCCGAAAATAATATTAACAATAACGCGTAACTGAATAACCCCCCCCCCCCTCCGCATCGTAACGTTTTACAAATGGTCTCCCCCCCAATCGTAACAGAATACTTGAACGCTTCCTAACTTTGAATTTTTTACACAAAACAAGTTTGTGTATCTATCCGGATATAATTAATATAAAACAAAAATCTTTTGGTCGGAGAAAATGGATGAAATGGACTAGGGATTAATAAATACCTCATTTATGCACACACAACCATGAAAAGGAGTGAATAAAATACCATAAATAATTTTATTTTTTTATTCCTTACAAAAACAGATAGAAAATTTCTACTATCACAGATAATAACTTAATATAACACCTTCAAATACAATGAAGGTCATAAAAACCTATAGACCTCTCTATCTTTAGCATACTGAATAAAAGAGGCAGCTGTAGTTTGAGTCGTTACTAAACATCTACTGTATGTGTACTTATAAATAATAAAATACAATGCAAGTTTGATTTCCTACATTGCATTTCAAATCTTAAATCGATCTATATAAGGTTCAATGTACTTTGCACTACACAAAGGTAGCGAGTGTAACTTAAGTAAAAATCGTAACGAAATATCACAAATTAACTCCTATATAAACCGCTTTATGAACCAGCATTTAAGTTTGTGCGTATATTACGTTAAGTACTATAAGGCATGAACACAGTCCATAAACTGGGAGTCCTAATTAATCTTGTCAGTATTATTTTTAATGTTTAGTGTTAATTGATGATATGATTTGACATAAGATCTGTATCTTGATAGTATCATGATAATTTGGATGATGGATGATGAGTGATATAATAATATAATGGTGAACATTTTATCATCTTTGTAATAAAATATAACAGTTTAGTTCATTACGTATTTCGTGGACTTATAGTCCAGTTATTGCTTTTGTAAATCTTTATACTAATATTTTGGGCAAATAATTTGGAAATTGTCGTTATGTAAACCTTCTCTACCTGACACACTTTATTATTCACACTTCAAGTATTACGTCACGAATTTGGGGGGGGGGGGGTCCCCCTCTTGTAAAACGTTACGACGCGGGGCGGGGATTGAATTACGCGTTATTGTTAATATTATTTTCCACTTGCCAGTTCTTTACACCACATAATGGTAAGTTTTAGCTATAAAGTGTTACTGGGGGTGGTCACGAAACTATTTACTATTGGATACAGTTATCAGGGGGGGGGGGGGGAAATCTACAAAAATTGCGTGACGTAATACTTGAACGCTCCCTCATCCTTGTAGAAGATGTCATTAATTAATATCAAGTAGCTGTAATAGGATTTTTGATCCGTCATACATTATCCAAAAGAAACGCATTTTTTTCGAGTTACTATTTCAAAATCGCTCATCTCTTTCTGTCAAATAATCCCTCTTCCATGATAAAAAGAGACAATTCAATTAAAAATAATACCGCCATGATTAATACTAGATAATAAATTATCCTAACCTATCTAGGCAACGTACAGTCTTAATGTATTAATTGAACTAATTGGCTTAGGCTGGCTGGCTAATATATAAACGTACTTCACTGTTATATATATAATGGAGCATGAATATTTGCGTTCGTTTATAAATTGTTGTTCATTATTTTATTTAAGAGAATTGTATCAAATCAACCCTGTCAGGGTTGCTGTTATTAATAAAATTAAAATAAATTTTACTCTGTGGTTTGCGGTTTCTTTCTTGGATCATTATTTAGTACACAAAGATATTTGTGCTATCTTCATATATAAAACCTCTGTGCGTTTTGTAATTCCCAATTCGATTTTGATGACATTTTGTGTCTTCAAGTGGATTTGAGAATAGTTTAGATCACAAGTAGACAATTTTTGTAATTACGTGTTAACAGGACGTCTTCCGTAAGTTTTAATTTGTTATACAGTAATTATAACGCGTGTACGTATAACACGATTTCCGTGACATTACGCGGTATTTCTCCCTTATAACGTGGAAATTTCTTAAGTTTTATTGCTGTAGTGTGAAATTTATAATGGTTTTTCAAGTCAATAATTAGTTGCAATTGCATTGTTATAAAATTAAACTAAATAACTTTATTCAATTTGTGTTTCAAGTTTTTGAATTGTTCAAACGATTTTACGATAATATTCTTATAACGCGGACCGGACTACCGCGTTATTATAGGGGGGATTATTGAATATTTATTTTTGCAATTTGTTTGACTTTTAAACAAATGTCCCATTGACGTAATTATCTACAAATAATATTCTGATTGTCATTACGATTGGCTTATCGCGTTAAGCGTTACACGATAATGATACAAAATGCATTTATAATAACATGCTTTGGTTGGTTGAGTTGTTATATGACCACGATTTGTTAAAAAATAGGATTTTTCGCCTCAAATAACGAGATCGTTTATGATATAACACTTGAATATCGCTTGTAACAACAATGCTTATATTGTCAATTCTTTATTTTTTGTTTCATCTAAAAGGCCTATTTGAATTATCGTTAATTTTTTTGTTTCGGCAAATTTACTTGTATTCAGGTAAAAAATTTAAGATGAACACACGATATTAAAACACTTGTTATGCACGAGATATATAGTCATTCAAATGAATTGACATAACGAGAAGATTGGATTGTTCTATGATCCGATCCAATATGGACCTTATATTAAACGCATAAGTCTCATTTTAACTTTACATAAAATTGTCAGTGTACTTTTTAAATCGATATAATCCGGAAGACTAGTATATTATGAACTACAAAATTTGTTACGAATCTATGAAATGTATTGTCATTACGCTTATTCATAAAAAAAGTAAATCAGTCTAATTGCACTTTTAACCAGTACTCTTTTGTCTCTTTCAGTCAATATGCATTTTCGCTGTAATGAAAAGAGACGGATAAGTTAAATCGATGCAATACTGATTTATTACACGACTAAGGGAGTGTGTTTCATGACGAGACGTTTTGCGTGCTGTATATCCTCTTTTGTATTGTTATTTCAAACTTCCCTACATCGTTTTATCTATGATAAGCTCACGTGAAATGCGTTCAAAACACTTATAAATAATAGACAGAATGTACATTTAAAAATCGAAGCATCGTTCGCTTGTGATTGGTCGACAGCGTTTAACCAATCGCAAACAAGCGACACGTTATTTGATTTTCATACCCCATAATAGAATAAAGAACGTGAATTTCTATATTTATGCTTAGTTATTACTAAGTTTGTATCGTGAGGCCCAATTGCACCACAACGGCTCATATACATAGAAAGAAAAATATGCATTCCACTGTATAATAACCGCACCTAGAGCCACCACAGTCAGAGTACTCCTCTTGCGTGTCTGCTTCTATGTCTGAGAGGCGTGGGTATAGACTGGTTGGTTGTTGTACCACTGCACCATTCTCTTTATTGTTCACTTTGATCCTTTTAACGTCCTCTAGTACAGATAGGACTACGGGTGAGTCCTGTTGAGAACCTGGAATAAGAATTATTTAAAATTAGCTTAAAGTTCAACAATTTGAAACAGATTTTAACTAGAGTACTGTTTCGTCTCTTTTTGTCAAATAGTGTTTACGGTGTGATAAAAGAAGACACAAGAACTCAAGTTAAAACGGTTATATTCAAGTTTTTATGAAAATCCTAAGTGTTGTTTACAACGAATTTCACTTATTCTAATGGATTTTTATTACGGAAATTAATTAAACATATTTTCAATCGGAGAGTAACATAAAAAAATACTTCCAAACCAATAATTATAATACAGCTTTTTATTCTTATAGCTTGCCAAAATGGTGACGCACACAGCGTATAACAATAACGTACGGTCACAAGTCCGATAGAAACAATAATTATTGTACGATACATTATAAACTTGAATGAAAATAGTAAATTTCGTTTAACTTAACTTTGCAAGGATTTTCTTACAATCAGCGACTTTGGTACCAAATCCATTGAAATTTAAATGGAAGAACGGAGCTTTAGATTAACAAAGAAATACTTACTTCTACGTTTAACCGGCTGTGCTGCTTTATCATCTTCCTTTACCTCCTCTATATCAGGTTTGGGCACATTACTTATAATCTCAGGTTTTCTAATCTGAGAGAGGCTACTGGTGCTGCCCATGAGAGGTGCCTTCTCCGAGGGATCATTTTCATCATCATCAGAATCGTCCGGCTTTGGTGGAGGGGGTTGCTGAAAACACAATCATATTTTATCAAAACAACTATCGAATTTAGGATATGCCTTAATTTGTAATAAATCATTGGAAGACATGATATGATCAGTGTTGACCTAGTGGCTTTAGCGAGATGATTCATTTATTCTAACAGGCAAGTAGGTTATTGTGTGTATGCCGGTTTCGTTACTATATTTTCTCTCATCATACGAGCGAGTAGAGAGTTCACATAGAGAACACAAGCCGGGATTCGTACCTCAGGCAGGAGTTCCACCCTAAACCACTAGGTCAACTCTGCTCTTACAGAAATTATGCAACGAATATATATATATGAAAGTATGGGATATCTTCTGACATACAAAAGGGTCCTAAAACTCAAACAGTAGTGTTCACGACTTTGGATGCGACAAAATATTCACAGATAGTTTTACACAACGAGAACATACTACATTTATGGAAACTATTTCCATAACAAAACTCATCATTATCTATGGGAAAGTTGTGTGTGCTTCAGAAATTATCGCCACCCACTTATGTACTTACATCATGGGTTGGTCAACATTTGTAACATGTGTTTCAATGAGGGACTTCTTCGCCTAACCGGTATTTATAACGATGTGAATTTATACGTTAATGTATAGTGAAAGAGTTAAGAATGTATGTGTTTGTTTACGTAGAAACATAAAACTTAAATATAAAATTTATTACTAACGAAACACACACACAAAATTAAGGAATAAGTGTGTAATGTGTGTGTTCTGGTTGTAACTGACCCTGGCTCAGTATTATGCTGAGGAGCAGACGTATTCCACAGCGCTGGTCATTATGCCAGAGACAACCAAGTTTCTGCCTCAGACGCATAAAAAGAAAAATAATGTTATAATAATGAAGATTAATGTGTTTTACACAAATATATAGTAAAAAAAAATAATATGAATAATTGTTATACTAAATAATAATTAAACTTACTACAAGAAATAGATAAATCAATATTTTGATAACTAGATTTCGTGGGATTTTTGTTGAGTAAGTAGATACATATATGATAGAAGTACATCACTGTGACGTAAATTTGATTAGACGATAATGTACAATTAATGAATTTTGTATCTTCCTATGAAAAGAAATGTGTATAGATTTCTATCTCACTACGCATAAAATTATATGAAGTAGGTCATTTGTTTAAATTAGTATATTCAAGTAGTTTTTGTCGAATTAACTTTGTCCTTAATTATTAAAATTCTTTAATTAAGAGTAATTAACTTGGTAAAATCATGCAAGTTATGAATAATAAATGTAAGATTATATTAAGCCTAGCAGCCTTTATACAAATCTGGGGTTCGATTGTTGAGAAAAAAAAACATCTTGGCGGTGCTTTGCAATGCTTATAGCTTTATTTGTGACACAAAACGTACAACCAACTGATACTGGATTTTATTTCTTTAAATTGTCATTTGTCAAATGGTTTTCCGATAATTTACGATGTCAAGTACGCCCACAAATAGAAAACATTACATATATACGTAAACTGTTATAAGGCCAGCATAAAATTAACCAACTCTAGTTAGATGTATAAGCGCAAAATACACCCATATTAGTATTATCAACTTTAAATAGAATAACGTAACAAAAGGTCTGCTTCATGTCAGTACCTATACTAGAAGAAAAGGAGACATAGTCGCTTCTTATGTGAATGTATTGTTTAGTATGTTAAATGTATATAGTTTCCGCTTTGGAGTGATCTGTAATGGTTGCTTATTTTGTTAAATACGTAACATTTTCATTTAAAAATTATACATTACTAAATTTATTAATGATATAAATGAATAACTTTATTTATATTTGTCTATTTAGGTTAAGAAAATTGTTAATATTGAAAATAATGTTTATTTACTACATATATGATGTATATCAACTAGGACTAGCTGTCCTGGCATGGCACTTTGGATGAGTATTCATGTATTTTGGTTAAAATGCCTACGTTGCTAAAGGATTGTAGACACTTATACTAATAATGAAACAATTTTTAAAATCAACCGCATTTGAGTTTCATTACAAATTACTTTCTTCTTCTTAAGTCTTCTTCTTAGTCTTACAATATAAGCGATATATTAGAATTAGGATCTGTTTCACAATGTACGGATAAGTTATACATAAGTTCCAAATAAGCTTTTTATTACTTAATGGTAGGATAAACACTATTTTTTGCGTTTCACGACTGTGTCTGAAGTCCATCATAAGTTATGAGTCCGATGAAACGCCCGAATAAGAGAATAAGTTGCATAGCTTATTGGTTGTGAAACAGACCCACAGTATAGTGTTGTAACATATGTCTGAATTTGGTGTGTGCATGTATTTTGTATTATATCATAAACAAAGTTTAGTTAAAAGTCGTATATATGCCGCAGTAATGTAGTTAAATCTGAGAGTTAATTAAATCTCTAGACAGTTAATTAAACGTCGATATTCAATCAGTTCATTACTATGTATCAAGTCGCTAGCATTTTGATTCAAATTAATTAGCATCGAAAACGTTTAACTATCTGTCTGACCGAAAGCCAGCGTGTTGATTAACAATGTAAAACAAGACTCCGCCATGTTGTGTGATCGTGAAGAACTGAGAGCTTGGAAATTCCGTGTTTTGCTTTATTCTAAATGGTTAGGTTATGTTAGTTCTATTGCCTAGGACGACTTGATTGAATATCGCAGTTTCAATAAACTGTCTAGAGATTCAATTAACTCTCTGACTTAACTACTTTACTGCGACATATATATTTTATAAATAATATGTAAACTTAACGAGGTGAATAATAAAATACAGCATACACCTACGCACAAAACGTTATGTGTTTTAACAAGAATCGTTATCAAACGTGTCCACAAGCAAAACAAAACACGGTTTGCCGAGTACAAATCCTGGAATTCGAGTAAGCATTAAAGGATACGAGTCGCAAGTATTTTTAGAACTATGGGAATAGGGGAAACGTCTCGTTTATCATTAACTTCTCGTGTGTCTATAGTTAAATATATTTGTCATCGTAAACTTGTAAACACTTTCAAATCACATAATTTCATTTCAATTTCAAATACATGCATTTTATTATTATATATATAGCTATATAGATTTTTGTTTCATAATTGCTTGTATTTTGACAAGATTTTGCGACACCAATAATCGTAAATACATCAAACCCTTCCTAAAATATCACTATCTGTTTGGTAATTATTCACCTTATTGCGTTCATTTAGAAGCAGCTGAAAGACTTTATTTTATAATCTACTTTTTAGTACAAACAAGTAGATTATAACGAGTATTATTACGATTAACGAGATTATTTTCAGTTTTAGTTTGTATTGGGTTTTTTTTTCCATACTAGGGTTGCCTTACAAAAATCGCTTGTTAGTGATAGGTCCGCTCGTTGCCTAATAACTTATGTAACCTGTTAAAACACACATATAAAACGTGTAATTAAATGTAAATAAATAAATATTATTCGTGACATTCGCAAATATGTCTGGTACAAACCCATTGGGATTTAGATGTTATCCGTCAAACAAAAACTTGTCTACACTAGAGATCATACATTCGCAGACCAGTTTACTATGTATGCATTTCGAGTTCATGGTCGGACCACATTTTTAAGGTCAAGTCCTGGTCATTTGACCACAATATATAATATATAAATGTTAGGGGCCTGATAATCTTAGTACATCCCTAAATGGTATATTAGTTTAGAGAACTCCGGCGTAGTTCTATATAAAAAAATTCGAGTCGTATGCCCTACGAATCGCAATTTTTTCTGAAAAATACAACTTCAGGAAGTCAATTTACTTAGATTTTTTGAAGTCGATCAACGATTCATAGTAATTGCGATTGGTGTTTCTGTATAGAAACCGGCGATAGCCCACCTCTAAATAGAATATCTAATAAATTTACAGATTTACGTGGAGTTCTATTTAAAAAATACCAATTGTATCTCCTACGAACAGTTGAGTCGATAAACGATTAATATTTCTATATAGGAATTAGCCTATATAAGTAACTAAAAAACTAGGCAATGAGATATTAGTATGTCATTTGTAAAATATGACTTACATAATTATAATAAGGTAATAACTTTATGTACCGACAGCTAGGACTAACACATATGCTTCAATGTATGCCTTTTTGATTGTCCGTTGAGTGAACTAACAAAAGTTATTTTATTTGTCCTTATATAGTAGATAGTTATATTTTAATGTTATTCTTTAGAATGTTTCTCCTAAATAATTTCTTGCTAGTTTCATGTGTGATTCTTGTCTACATTGACCTGTTAAGACACGATTGTTTTTATAGTAAATAACAAATAACCCTCACCTTGTAATGAAATCTATTCTGCAGCATCTCCATCTCTTTCTCCCTCTCTTGCTTGAACTTATTTGCTATTGTCGTCTCGCTTATCGTCTGCTCTTTATTGAACAAGGCAGCCAGTTTGTCTTTTATCCCTCCACCAACTGAGCTTTGACTGATATTGTCCTCAGTGAGACTGTCTTTGGAATTAGTTCGCGAGCTTTCCGTACTTTTTGGTTTTTGTGTTTTCGCTGGCGTTGGTTTAGCTGAAAATAAATCTGGTCAGTATTCAAAACGTTATTTAAATATATTGCGTTAACGGTGTTTAATAAACATGTTATTTATCTTAATATTTATGCGTCACGTTAGTTATATTTATTACTTCGTTGCATTAAAATATAAAAATTGAACACAATTAAATGAGGGCAACAACAACCTTATCGCTTTCGAGCGATCTCTTCGACTGTGAGAAAAAAATGTATTAAGTTAGATAATGTAGGCAAGAAGCGTAGAACTACATATTACATATAGTTATTAAGACAAAACTAAACTAGAACAAAAAAACAAACTTAACTAAAACGGGATACATGAAAAATAAAAAGTGCATATCAATCACGATAAATTTAGACCAGTCTCACATCAGTTAGTATGAAAGTTAGGGATACGATGGGGACAGGTAATGTTTGTTGAGAAGAAATTTAAAAGAAGATAGAGACAGAGCTAATTGAATAGAGACGGTAAGTGAATATCATAGCCTAACTGCTGAGAACTTAAAGGATTCGCCAATAAAGGAGGAGTTATGAGATGGGATTTCAAGGATATAGTTTTCGGAAGAGCGTAAGCTATAGTTACGTCTTATATATAATTATAATTATGTATTTTGTTTATGCAGTTCAATTAAAAAAACCCTAAGCTCCTCGCAAATAACATCTAATATAAAATTTGCGTTCACACTATATCTACCAATGTTACACGAAGCACTGAGCAGTGTCGGTTATTGCGTAGGTTCAATCCCCGGTTGTGCACCAATAGACTGCCTATGTGCAATCGCTCATAATGAAAACATAGTGTAGGGAAAGCCGGCCTAAAACCCAAACAAGACGATGTCAGGCACAGGAATTCTGAGGCCCAGACCTCGTTACCGACACAACGAGTTGTTCTATAAATATTAAGCTGAAAATTTTCGATTATTTTTAAATTATGATATCAAAATCACCGTTTTAATTTCATACACTTAAGATGGCCACGGTCACTATAGCAAACTTTGAATTATTTTTTTATTACATTTTCTTTGACGATCGTGGGTACCACCTAAAGAGATTCAACATTATCGACAGAGCATTCAAAAGAACACGAGCCAAGGCTGTACATTTTGCTCACTCAGGCTTCCTTAGCTTATAAGCGTGGCGATAACCTAAATCCTTGGAGCATCACATTCTTTTAGGATATCTTTCTTAGCAATAAATATTTAATTAGGTCGCATATATTCTATTATTGTACGTGAGCGGTTAATATTTATTAAAAATTATCGCCTATTATTTAACATGACCCAGGAACCGTACATTTTGGTCCTTCGAGCCGGAGCGGTCTATGGCTACAAAATCTTTTATTTTTTTTCATTTTTCACGGTTTTTTGACTTCAGTTTTGTGTGTTATTTATGTTTAATTATATTACAAATATATTATATTTTGCGCGTTCACAATTAAATTTAACAGGGGTTTAGTTGTTTCTGATTATTTTTGGTTTAATTGCTGTAAATGATTCATTGTAGGTCAATCAACCAACCTGGTTGGCCTTCATGATGCCAACGGACAGATGTGTAGTCTTTTTTACGATTTGACTATTGACAATCAAGTAACATAGGAATATTGTACCTAGTATGCTTAAAACTATAATTAGTATGGCTTAGGCGTAATCTTTTATGATAATAATTTAGCGACGGTACAAGCCATGGGTACATGGGTGATGGCTTCTCTCTGCTTGTTTCTCTGATCAATCTCGATTTTTGGGACTAAGACATGCCTCACAGTACCAGCAAGTGTTAGGATACGGGGCCGAGGTTTGAACCTACAATCTCAAACTAACATTGAATATGGCTCTCATAGCAAAATCCAAATAAAACGTTTTGATAAGTTATGGCCTGTATTTCCATAACATGGAAGGTCACACATACGTAACGTAAAGCCTCACACACTATTTGCTTATCGTTTGTACAAACTTTATTGTCTGCATGACCCAAATTCAAGTATTGAAAAGAAATCGTTCATTTGTTTCAAACGTAAAACGAATAAATATAGAACCTTAAAGTCAATACGAAGACTTAAAATATTTTTTTTATCATTACGATGTTTTCATATAAAAAATGATAACCAGAGCAACAATGGTCCATAATTTATAATAAATGCCTTCGGAGTTAATTCTACACTATTATAAACTTAAACAGTTTGGATGAACGCATTTTCCAACGAAGAAAATTATGATTAAATCATCCCTACGTTCTAGGACTTTAGAATCAAATCTAGATCAAAAGCGAAGATGGGACCGTGGTGTTTTAGTGGGCACAGTAACTGAGTCCCACTTAACCCTCCCTCACATGCAATCATACCGTAGAAAATCACGATACAAAAGTTTCTTATCCTCAACACGACGGAATATTGTTAATAGATAAAGGATACTTTTGCAATTGCTATTTAAGTTCTAAGAACTAAAACAATGCTTGAACAAGTGCAGCGTAATGTCGAAATTGCTCGAATTGCTACAGTAAAATTACGAAATCCTTTACATTTTCTTGACACTTTTCACTACAATTTTTAAAATCGCCGTTCTTATAATGCCAATGATCACGCCATAATAGTATATTTATAAATAGTAAGTGACAATATAATGTATAATTAATCAATATAATATTAACTGAATAGATAAACAATTATTTACAGAAACAACTATTTTCTTTACAAACGGCTCTAAATAGGGTTGTATGAATAATTAATAATACTGTGAGGTTAGAAGAACTAACAATTTTAATTAATCTATTGACTTGAGATAAAATTTAGTTAAAATAACGATAAATGCCTTAAGGCTTTATTGAATAAATTAAAATTTCGAAATCACCTTATAAAATCACCTTAAATTTTTATTGTTTAATGAGGAATTTAAACAATTTTACAGGAACTCTCCACATGTAAATCACCGTTTATATTTGATCACGATTCACAAGTGTTAACTGCGCGAGCGCACAGCGCCAGACAGAATGGTGGATTGACAACCGTTGGTCGAGAGCTAATGACCCAATCTGTCAATATTGCACGCTTCCGAGTTACTGACTACCATTTGACATAACCGTAACCCCATAATGGGGTATGGGACAGACATATTATGTTGTATGATGGTTCAATATGTTATTATTTATAATACAAATCTAACGCAATGTAATGCATATGTACTTAAAATGAATACACATATTTTTATAATACAATGGGATTATTTAAAGTCGTTCGTCTCATTAAAATCCCTGAACGGAGAATTTATTTGCCACCCTTCTGTTCACCATATAATTAAATAATTCTTCTCCTAACATTAACTTAAAATATGGATATAATTTTTTTACTACTAGTCTCTATGTAGTTAACAAATGTGTATTTTATAATATTAAATGACTTGTATAAATAAATAATAATACCTAACACTATTAAAAGTATGTTATTTGACAGTTTTGAGGCTAAGGGAATGTACATCTTTATTGGTAGTTGTCCTATTTGGACTCACATGGGAGACATGGAATACCCCGAAGCTGGAGTAGTCATTCCCCGCACGATTTGTCGCAATCCAGAGAAAAAATAATTAAGAGTACTCAGTATAATTTGCTTCTATACGATTTATAGACATGTACCCACCCAATAGGTATCTTAAGAATCCATCTTCAGTTGAACACTCAAAGATTACTCATAGTCAAATTGTTTATTAGTTTTGAAACTTAAATTTGACGACGTGCGTACAACCAAGTTGGGTTTCACAAAAACAAATGTTTTACATTGAAATCATTTTTCTTTTATAAATATTTATCCTTAAACCTGATGTCACTAAGATCCATGTTTGTCATTGCGCACTGTCCTGGACTTGTCAAACGAGTTTTAGTACGACGCAAAAAGGTACTATACTTTAGAAGGCCAAAGAATCCTAACAATGCAATTGTTTCTTTAGGTAAATCACGGCATAGTTTCGAATAGTTAGTAATAAAAAGGGTTAAAGTTATTCTAAGACAAAAGGCTGTTGCAAAGAGTCCCTGGAAGTGGTACACGCTTATAATCGACTCTGTGTAGAAAGCATTTATATCTGTTAAAATATATACGTAATTATGAATCGACATGAAAATGCGTTTGCGCATCCCTAGAGATACGAGGTTGTTACACAAAACTTTCTGCAATTCCGAAATCCAGTCCACTAAAACCAACAAGTCTTTTTCTAACTCATTATAACCTTCGCGATCTGATATAACAAATGTTAGTCTGTGCACATCGTAACTTTAAATTAAATCAATAATTCACCTTTTCGTAGAAAATAAATATTACATAGAAAAACAATTGTATCTGTCTTGTTTCTATTAAATGCTCAAAGGTTTCGCGCACCACTGACGCTGCGCCCGAGTCGCGTTTCTAAACAGCTGAGTGGCCGTAACGCTTCAACGCTCGCCTAAATACCTATTACTCAATATGCAATTGATTTTATGTAAAAAAGTTGCATTTATTATTTGATTAATTAGTATTAACCCAAAATACACATAGAATTTAATAAATTCTTATAATTTATTATTGATACATTTATTATTATTAACATTAGTCTAGACCAAGTGAACCTCTCCGTCTCTTGACTCCTGTTTCTCTTGTATTTAAACCCGGGACCTGATCAATCCAATCAACCAATCAACGTAAGTGCGGATAAAGTTTATGAAATAGTTAAATTACTGCTATATGACTTGTATTATACAGAGACAAAATGGTTTATAGAGACGACGGAAGGAGACAGGAGAAATCTAGAATGTCTAAAATTTACGACAGACCTTTTAGACAATGTCATAATGATATTAAATAGACGAGCAATATTTCAACCATCGACTACTAATGCTTCTGTTAAATAATTGTAACATCATTAATTTTTTTTAATGTAATAGCAGGCAAACGGGCAAGAGGCTCACCTGATGTGAAGCGGTACCGCTGCCCATGGACACTCACATTGCCAGAAGGCTCGCAAGTGCGTTGCCGGCCTTTCAAGAATTGGTAGGCTCCTTCCTTGAAGGACCCTAAGTCGAATTGGTTCGGAAATACTTTAGTGGGCAGCTGGTTCCACATAGTGGTGCGCGGCAAAAACTGCCTTAGAAAAAGCTCAGATGTGGAACGACAGGATAATGAAACTCAGCGGGTATTAGACCGAACAACTCTTCTGAACACTCCCCATGGTAAATGCGGTAGAAGATGATTAGATTAACATCATTAATTTTATCATTGTTATAATTATTTGTATTTATGTCGTCTACTCGAGTCCTACTGTAGACTTATCGTGTATATAATTATCTTTAAATACATTCAAAGCACTCGTTAAAAGTAAATTAATAAAACATTTTCTATGACGATTATGTAAATGATCCTAATCCTTGGGATTGATTTGCTCCAGTTCAAACAATTTGTATAACTCAAAACTTAGCGATTAAAAAGAGTGTCGGAAAGTTTCCTGCCCGCTTTACGCTCTTGACTTGCGAACTGCTAGTTAATGTAAATTTACAATTAATTTAACTTCTTTTCTTACCTATATGAATAAAGTTATTTTGACTTTGACTTTGACTATCCTATTAGTTTTCCCTGCTTCTAAACTTAGTTTTTGTGAAGCTATTGAAACATCCAATTACTTAGTCCTCTTACTGTTTCTATTAAATTAATTTATCGATTTGTTACCTGATATACATGACGTTTAAAAAACCTTTTAAATTCTACAATGCTTGACCAAAGAGGAGCATCCAAAATGTGACACAACCTGAGCGATAAAAGTTGAGGATTTATTGATTTGTCACGTCCCAAACAAGCAAATAACTACCTTAACACACGCGTATACACTATTGTAGGTAATGACAACAATAATCTCCTTCACAAGTCTCATAATTACCATGATTATCGTATAAACAATGAGCAAAACATTATATACTAAGAGAACAAATGAATTGTGCTTAGACAACTTTCGATTT
The DNA here is from genome assembly GCF_905147105.1 of Pieris brassicae. Taxonomy (NCBI): domain Eukaryota; kingdom Metazoa; phylum Arthropoda; class Insecta; order Lepidoptera; family Pieridae; genus Pieris; species Pieris brassicae. Next base: position 21,149,872 of record NC_059667.1, on the reverse strand, counting down.
ACTACATAACCGTAGACATACATTTATTATAACTTCGTTAACATCAAACGCGAGGTAAAAGATTCTAAAATTTTACACCAGAAAATATATGGATTACTAAAGTAACGATTCAGCAGGATAGGATTTGGCTAAGAGGTGTTTATGTAGAAGACTTTGAAAGACGTTAGAGATCCAAGAAAAGAGGAGGCCAATCATATTGAATTGGTAAGCGTATTCCAGAACTTCAGATATCAACATATAATCACAACATTATATAATATAGCATTTACCTACTTTGCGGCAATAGCTGGTATTACATTGGCAATAGTTCAAAAGACTAAAAGCACTGTCTTACATATGTCATATTCACATAGTAGACATGCAGTAACAAAAAAAAAACTACAATTAGCAAAAACATCTCTTGTATGGCAAAGTTTATAATAATTTTACAAAAATATTAAGTTCTTCATACAAGAGTTTTTAAAAATCATTGTACCTAATGTACAATACTTTTGGAAAAAATGTATTTATCTACAATTAGGAAAAAAATCTCTTATGACAAACGAGGTTTATAATAATTTACCAAAAAAATTAGAATTAGAGTTTTTAAAAATCATTGTACCTAATGTACAATACTTTTGGAAAAAATGTATTTATCTACAATTAGGAAAAAAATCTCTTATGACAAACGAGGTTTATAATAAATATTTAAAAAAATTAGAATTAGAGTTTTTAAAAATCATTGTACCTAATGTACAATACTTTTGGAAAAAATGTATTTATCTACAATTAGGAAAAAAATCTCTTATCACAAACGAGGTTTATAATAATTTACAAAAAAAAAATAGAATTAGAGTTTTTAAAAATCATTGTACCTAATGTACTATACTTTTGGAAAAAATGTATTTATCTACAATTAGGAAAAAAATCTCTTATGACAAACGAGGTTTATAATAAATATTTAAAAAAATTAGAATTAGAGTTTTTAAAAATCATTGTACCTAATGTACTATACTTTTGGAAAAAAAATGAAGTTTTTTTATAATGTTTCACGTAAATAAATGATAATTTTATCATTAAACATACCATAAGAATTTACTATAATTAAATAACTCATAATTTTACATAGAAGTTACATACATGTTAAATTTGCCATTACTTTATAAATGTCGAAATAGATTTTGCAAACTTTAGATCGTGATAACATAACATTTTTATACGAGTATATAATATACTTGCAAATAAATGATTATAAACAACAAAATCTATTATTGCGGGAGGTAAGCCTTATTGACAAAACTATTAACTGTTCAACAAAAAACCGTCAAACAGTTGTTTACTCTAAATTCTAACGTATAATTCCGTCAACCGTTAACAGTCATAACGACTGAACCACCCCATCATTACCTACATTGTTATCTATATGGGAAGTGTTTGTTTTATTTCCGGTATTACTGACCCTATATACATCAATGTACAGTTTTTGTCTAAAGAATCAATGCATATGTCATTATTTTCAGATTTATATTATACTAGCTGACCCGGCAACCGTCGTTTTGCCATGTATATTATTTCCGGGAAACATTTTTATAGTTCAATAAAAATAACTATGTATTATAATAAAAAATAGGGGGTTGATCGTAGAGGGGTGACAATTAGGGTTGTATGTTGTATCATACAAAAATAAAAACAAAACATTTTGTCTAAAAAGCAAAAAGAAAATTTGGGCTGGAGACCCCTTATCACTTAGGGGTTTAAAATATAGATAGTAGCCGCTTCTCAGACTTACTGAATATGCATAAAAAAATTCATATGAATCGGTACAGCCGTTTCGGAGGAGTATGGGAACGAACATTGTGACACGAGAATTTCATATTTATAAAGATAAAGCCATACTTGCATTTCATCATAATCATCTCTTTCCAATAGGTATTTATTGTTAAATCTTTGTACGGTTATGTATTGTAATGTGTACTGACAAAAATATTACCAAAAAAATCTCCAGTAATATCGTCATTACCGGAACACCATTGTTTGGGAATGTTTGCAACAATGTCCATTCATATATTAAATAATTTTATATATTCACTTTTTCAAATTTAACCTAATTATTATTTAGTAGGTACCATATAATAGTAGTTAAATTATTATTTAAAATATACTTTATATGATCTTTTATTATATGACAGCTTCCGTTTCAGAACAGTTAGACACATAGTAAGATAATGAATAACCTAGGTAATAATGCAAGTCTAGATTACATTGTTAGATTACAGTTAGTTTGATATCAGTTACCTAAGTACCAGCGTGTGAATTCTAGGAAGTTCAGAGCAATTTATACATATCTTAGATACAATAATATATGTATTATTTAAAATGGAAAAGGCTTTATTTAAAATTAATTCTTCGATAATTTAGATATGCAGTATTTACTGGTCGCTAGTAGGGCGCCAAAAAAATTGCAATTTTTATTAATAGCCAAGTAGGTTATCAGTTAATCACCTACCATGCGCCTACTTGAATAATAATAAGCCTTCATTAAGCTCATTTGGATAATGAGATGTGGATTAATGACATAATGACATCCCCCCCCGTCCGGGAGACGTGATTCGAACGCATGACTTCCAGGTCTGAGCATGCGACTAAGACCTGGAAGTCACTGGTAATCGGTCTGGTACGGTTCGAATTTCTGAGCTAGAGAAATACGAATTTGTATCATCTACACATGTCACAAATATTTTTAGTATTTATATATTAATGTCATACAATATTATTTCATAAAAACTAGTCTCTTGACATTTAGATTTTTTACAAAAAAAAAAGGAAGATATATACGTTTAAATGTTAAAGTAATCAAACTGGTTTTTCAACTGCCTTTCAAACAAATGGTCAGTCTAATATCGCTAGGTCATCGGACGTCGAGGCAGAATACGAAATTCCACCTGTATCACCTCCACGTCTGTCGTTCTACAACTGAGCATTTTTAACACAGTTTTTACCGCCCTCCACGACTATGTGGGACCAGCTGCCTACTGTATCTGAATACTGAGTCTGAAATTCGACAAGGGTACTTCAAGAAAAGAGCGTAACAATTCTTAAAAAGCCGGCAACGACCTCGCGAGCCCCCGTTTCGTTGCACGTTCGTTCGCGCTTCGAAATAAATCCATACAATATCTAACAATTGTTTACTTAGGAAATTACTAACTACACTTTAATGTGCTAAACAAATTTCCCGTTAAAAATATTAGCTGAATCATTTGTCCTTATATCCAATATACAGTTGTTTCTATAACTGTTTGTTTTATCACGTTTTCAATTTAAAAACTAAAAATTCGCAGGTACGTTAGGTTCTACATAGATTTCGACCTACAGAATGCTCGCTCTTTTCTTGAAATACTTCAATGGGCAGCTGGTTCCACATAGCAGTGGTGCGCGGTAGAAATTGCCTTAAGCAACTAAAAGTAACATCGCCGAGTTGTGTAACGACGGACGACGAGGTGATACGGATGGTACCTTGTTTTCTGCCTTGACGTCCGATGATGAAACTCAGCAGCAGGTATTACTCGGAACAACTCCTCTGAAAACTCTCCATGCGGTAGAAGATGCAGACAGACCCTACATCTCTAAGCAACGCCAAGGGATCAAGCCGCTTGGGAAGTGGCTGCTATTCGAGGATTCTAATCGCTCTTTGTTGAATACGGTCAAGTGGAAGAAGCTGGTACAAATAGTATTCACTTAAAGCTAAATTTAAGTAGTAATGTTAGTTGTACGGATATGGAATTATTGGGCAAAGACCTTCTCCAACCCTTTCCAGTTGCAAATCTTTGCCCATATTATGCAAGTAAAGTTACAATTAACTAATTACTCACAAGTGTACCCATATCACAAGTTTCCTCCTAATGTTAGTACATTATTTTCCTTGCAAACGACATTCGACTGGAGAAAGTTAAAAACCACATGTAAGGATGTGCTAAACGTAATTCTATGACCAACCTACTTTTCGTTATTTGAATAAGAAAAGAAAACGTACGAAATTATATTTTGTGAGTTCCGATTGTGACTTTTACACAAGTGTGCCAAATTAAGCTCGCTGGCTAGACTCGGCGATTTAAAAATAATCAATGGCGCTACAGCCTTTTTAGATCTGGGCCTCAGATATCTGTATCATGGTCAGGTTTAAATCTAATAGGCAAGTAGGTAACCAGTCTCCTGTGCCTGACACATGCCGTCGAATGTTTTGGTCTGTGTTTTACTTAACCGTTGGAGGGAATGTTAAATGCGCACACAGAAAGAAAGTCCATTGGTGCACAGCTGGGGGCCGAAACTACGACCTCAGGGATGAGACTCACCTTCAGCCATTTAAGTATATCTAATTGTTGTTTACCGAGCAGTGTTGGCCTAGGGGCTTAAGCGTGCGATCCTCAACCCTTAGGTCGTGCTTTCGAAACACGGCTGTGCACTCGAGAAATTTCGTTATATGGGCGCAATTAGCACTTGTTTATACAGGGATGACAATCAACGTGTGAAAACGAAAATATCCCAAATCCAAAATTCGATAACATGTGACACAGAAGTGGGTAGTCCGTCCACCCACTTGTCTATAATATATAATATAGATCAAAGAACTGCACTATGAGCTCAATAACAAATACAGATGACAGTAGACCGTAACGGCCTACAGGACACGTTAACTAAGCACAGACCGTACCTGGAACGGTTCTGCAAAATAAATTATTAAATATCTGAAGGCAAACAAAAGCGAATGAAACTCGCAAACAATTGCGCCCACTGTTATGGTTTTTTGTTATGAATTTTATTTAAAAATTACTAATTACAAAACGAAATACAAAACGTAACTGGGATAATATGGACAAGGTAAGCTCAGAACTGAGCAGAGTGGAAAGAAATACAGGAGGCCTTTGCCAAATTTGGGCAAACAGATTGGGTTGTTGGTGTCACCGATTCACTAGGTACACTAGTTTGAGATTATATAAAATTATGTCTGAATAAAGTCCTATTTAATTATTATATTATAATTACAATAATATATTTTAACGATGGTGTAACTTAGTTAAGTAATTAATTAGTTAATGAGCCTGTGAGAACCATATATAATTTACGATATATAGTTAATATTAACCAAGGTAATTAAGTAACGTTGAACAAATGCCTCTATCAAATACATCAACCCTTTCCAACAACAACAAATCGAGTTTCGAGTGATTTACACATATTACGACGTTCGAATTTCAAAATAACACTTGCCGCTCGAACCGTTAAAAGATTACAGTCCTAACTGCCATCCTAAATGTATGCAAATTTTTTACCGACAAAAAGATCCTTTCCGGTCAACGACCCTTTATTTAATTAAAGATCGACTGATAAGAAATGTTCCACGAACGCGATTCTGCACAGTCATTTCTTTGAGAGGTACGTGACGGAAATAATGTTCGGTACTTTTGCTATATGGTCAAATGGTGAAGGCTGATGCATTGTACTACTGATTATTCATTAAATTTGACATATGGGAGTCTTCTACTACGTCAAAAGAAGTACGTAGTAGTAATAGTAACGTACGTAATAATATTATAAGAGTTTGTCCAGTGTAATACCTAGAAACTTAGTTGATACTACTAATTCAATTGGCTCACATTTATAAGTAATATTGAGCTTATTCTTTTCGGACTTAGTCTTAGTTCTTAGCTTAGTTTTTTTTAGTTTCCAGCCATGCCGTAACATTCTTAACTGCTTCATTCAAGGTTCGTGGTTACGGGTAGTACCCGGACACGGCCACGTAGTAGTAGTAACGTACGTAGTAGTAGTAGTAGTAATGTGTACCGATTGTTTATGAGAGAATCCACAAACGGCAGCTATATGGGGGTGAACCCCAATCTTCTAGGTCTTCTGCTTGTATAAAGAAGTTGCTGACTAACATTGTTCTCACATCACAAATATAACTGCTATTATTTTTACAAAAAAGTAAAGACTTGTCTTTCCTTGACGTTCGTGTTGGGATTACTTTAGTTAAGTAAGTTAAACCAATATTGATTGCTGTAATACCCGTATATAAGGGTAATAAGTGTCAATGTCAATACACAGTATGGTGAACGAAAACCTATTTTGATTATGTCCCCAAACATTGTACAAGATAATTAATCCATATACAAAAAAGTTACATGGAAACAATTTTCTAGCATGATTGCTTCGTCGATAGAACCAAACGAAGCTGCACCAAATAAGGCAAATAGTACCTAAATTCTGTGGCCATAGAATATGATAAATTCAATTTCAGTACATTACAGGACAAGCAATTAAATTGTTAAGAAATCTTGAAGGAACTAGTAAAATATGAAACGCTAGATATATAAACAAGTGATACTGAGCAAAATTGTTCTTATCATTGTCTGATTTCTGACCACAGATAATGTTTTGATTCTGGGATAAGCGGGCTACACAAAGACCTTAAACATCGAGGACATTATTAAGACATTTGAGTCTCACCATCTCTCTGGAACTATTCAGCTGTATAATCATTTGATCAAAGACGAGAGGTAAAAGTTACCGTAAACTAAGTGGAGTTTATAAGTTAACTTATTTTTATAACACTAGCTGACCTGGAAACGTAGTTTTTCCATAAAAGATTAATACAGTACTAATTTTGCTATTCGTAGTGAAATTCAGTTTTGTGTATTAATCATGTCATGGAAGTTTTGTCAAAAAATAAAATTTAATATATGAGGTTGTAAAACTATTTGTTTTTAATATAATAGGGGGGCAAACAAGCCAAATGGACAAAAAGGGCAGACATCGCAGCCCATGGACACACATTTTTTGTGGATGCGTTGCCGGCCAACTATACAACCTATACACAAAAAAATCAACCCTCAAGAATTCGGAGGTGTGTCTACAAATACTACATTATATGTATACTGTATAGATTATAAATATCAAACGAAAAACAATACCATAATTAAATCATGTTTACTACGAGATCGTTAAACAAAGACTGATCTTTATATGGCAACAAAGGACGATAATATGCCGTATATTATCCTGCATACTACGAAGCGCCACGTGAATAATATCTATTAATTGAAAACATCAAACAAAACTTCATTATCGACGAGCATAGTTTTTGGGTCAGCGAAAATTTTTATAAAAGCGTTTATGTCCGTTAAAAGGTATTCAAAAACACAACTTACCACCACTTGTTTTTGGGACAATCCCGATACTATGAGTCATCTTTTGTCATCTGGGATTTAATCTTATAAAATCCGTGACTAAAGGATAAGAACAATAATAAGACAGTTGGACATGCGTTTCACGTCTCGGGTTCGATTGGACAAAAACTTTATAATCTCACGGTATGTAATAGTGTTCATACAGTCATAGGTATGTAATGTAAGAATTAGAAACCCATAATTGTATTAAATATAAATAAATACTAAAGAAGAAATATATTTTTGATTTGTTGCCACATCTCCTAAACTTTAATAGCTTTTTCAATTTATAGATTTGTATAAAGGTAAATCAACATTACCAGTGACATCGGATATTACAAAAGTTATCGTTCATAACATAAACACAGATTAACGACGCTATTGGGAAGCGTTGCAGGAAATGTCATAAACTTATATAACTATGTACGTATATTATATGTATGTCTCTTGAAGGAACAGCTAACACCGGCTCATAAATATAAAGATGAAAATGAAAAAGACTGTATTAAATATATATACAATACAATTTAAACCAAAACAACCATTTGCCTATACTATAGTACCTACCCCGTAACACGTCACAAAATATTTCATAATAATTGCTATTGTTTCGCAAAATATTAACAATGAGGAAAGCAATACTCTGTAGTTCGTCATCACGAATTACACAAACTAAATATGTATTTATTATACATTTAACTTGCGAAAAATCTTTCTGAGAGTATTATATAGCTTGACAAATGACGAAATTAAGAATTCAAATGGTAATGAGACGATCGTATTACAACAAATAACCCTTTGAATGCGAAAACTACCTGCAAACGACGGACAAGACCTTTTTTAATTGAATCTATTCGCTGACAAACGAAACATGAGGAAACTAAACACCGTTAGCGCAAGAAAAATAAAATGCACTTACCTTTGTCACCGTGCAGTGTTTTCATCGAAGGCGCAAGTCCGAAGGGAGCTTTAGGTACTATAATAGTCCCTTTATTCTTTTCGAATAGAGCTTTCCTTTCCCGTAGGGTCATTTCAGCGGGATCCCTCGCCTTGGGGCTGCCCGATTCGAACATCGCCGCTTTCGATAACACAGAACTTCTGTCAACATTTGGTTTCGGCAATAACCTCTTCACAGCTGGACTAGCCGGCGTCTCCTTTGCTTTGCATTCATTCGTTTCGTCTACTAAGTTCTCTTTGTCCTTTTCGCTTTCCTCTCGAGGCGGTGTAGGGGCTTTGTATTTTTTAATAGACGGTTTTTTCGTGACAGCCGGCGGCGCGGCCACCGCGGTTGCCATGATGGGGGCTGGATGTGCACTGGGGGTTGTGGATGCAGCGCTCGGCTCCTGTCGGTTACGTTCGTGTTTCGTCGGGGCGAAATCGTATACGAGCCGCGATTGGGTGGCCGAGACGCGGCGGTACCCCTCACCCTCCTATGATTGGACAATGGTGCTTTTCGTTCACGTGGTTATCGACACAAAACCGTAGCCTAGACCGGGTTAATGTAGTTGCATCATCGAAATACCGGGTTTAAACAATGGATTGGATAATAATTAGTATGAAGTTGTAGTCGTGGATCACGCCTGGCGTTGGGCAGTCGACTGACACATGTGCGGAACTCGTTTGAGTTTTGCAATGTGCACGATATGTTAATGTAATTTAGGAGACCGATGAGTGAGATGCGGTTGAACGGAATTGAGTCAACTTTGTAAAATCGCGGCGAGAGACTATCACCTATATTTTATATACAAATAACATTTTTTATGAATTATATTAATTAATTATTCATTAATTACAGTAAATTATCATATTTTGAACCGTAATTAATTATATAAGTTAACCTTTCAATATGAAAAATAAAAGCAATAGCATTAACCTCAAATTTCTTTTCTCTCAACAAACCATTTAGAAGAATTAAACAATCTATAAATATTATTATATGACTTCGCGGACCGCACAGTACAAACACGATAAACTCAAAAATGACAAGATTTTTTATTAGTTGAACCGTATAGAAAATGTATAATAAGATTAAGGTTGTATAATCTATCATGGCTTTATATAAATTGAATTAAGTATAGCAATTATTTTTTTATATAAAAATAAACATTTCTTCAAGTGGCATCGCCGGTAATTTGTTTGTGGGATAAAAAAGTCTCGAATACGAAATTAACATTATATTAATATCAATTTAAACAAAGGTCTTTTGTTTGTGTTTTACACTAATTGGCATAACCGAAACCTCATTCACCGTTTACCGGGTCAAACCGCTGCGCTAGATGTGCGACGGTTTTAGCATTGCCCTACTTCAAATTATTTTAAATAAACATACTAAATGTACAGAAAACATAACACAAATTATCGCTGGTTATAGGGGCTATTGCAAGCAAGATTTTCTCTATCAATTGCAACGTCTAACATAATTTTATTTATGATTTTTTTAGGAGAAACGATGTTTGTTTATATTATATGTATACGATTGTATCGTATTGCCCGTTGGCAAACCATTTAATAAATACATTATTACCGGAACAAATATATTAAAATTTAATTTACGTTTTTAATTATTATCACAACTAATGAATGACTATAGAAGTTTCTCAGTAATATGTTATGTACCGTAAAATTAGTTTAATTTCAAGTAATCATTCTAACAGTTCGAATAGAAAAATTTCTAATCGATAAATTAAAGACTACTATGACAAATCACGCTTCGACCGAATAAACATCTGATATCGGAACAATGGCGGGCATAAATTAACAACGTCTAAGTCTAAGTTTAAAACCGTTAATATTTATGGTGTTTACGATTTGCCAATATTAATAGATCAAAAAATTTACGGATATTTATTACGTCACGGATACAAAGAAATATAATTCAAATAATACCTCCTCCGGGTATTTGGAACTAAAGTTTATGTTTCAATAATAATGTTTATACTATGTAAAATAAAAAATAGGGCAGAGTGCAATGACATTAATATGGGATACAGATACAAAACAATTGGATAATAGATTCAATTTGACATACTTAACATAATTTAGAGTCGACTGTAACCGGATATACTTCGATATTTGAAAATCGAACACTACACCGCGTAAGGTGTGTAACTACTATCTCTAGTCAATTAACGTTAACCTACAGCGTGCATATTTTATTATAAAAGTAATTTCGGCTTTTCGGTAAAGTGTTTTCTCGTTAATAATTATTATGTTTCAATCGTAATACTGAATCTATACAGCCTTCAATGCTTAATTGAGGTAAAACCCATTTATCAATAAATAACAGTAATTATTCAAACAATTATAGTAAAGATGGAATACATAATATATACAAAAAGGTTCAAACATTTCAATTTCAACAATTTCAATGAGGGCATGTGTATGTTAAGGGTGTTTATGTGTGTGTGTGTGCCCAAGATGAGGTAATACTAATGTGATAATCCTTATTAGTTAACGCAAATGGCGAACTTTAGATAACTTTGATTTTCGGCGAGACTTCATTTCGGCTAACCGTCCGATCACCTACTTAAAATAAAGTAACAAGCCTCAGTCAAGGGATTACGGTTAAAATTATAACTAAACAATCGACTATTATAAGAGCTGTGTACCGTTGACTATTCAATAAGATGACAAGAAGTGAACCATAAAAGTTCATCGCACCGAACGTCGTTCATATAAAAAGCTGCAACCTGCCCAAGCAAAAAAACTCAGTTCAATAAACTGTTAAGTACGATTTATATAAAAACTATTAAACAAATATAAATGGCTCAACTTATAAAGAGTAAATTTATTATAAAAGAGCTGGGCTGGGCTGTGGCTTCAGTGTGCGACTCTCATCCATGAGGCCGTAAGTTCGATCTCCGGCTTTGCACCGATTTTCGTTCGATGTGCGCATTTAACATTCGCTCGAACGGTGAAAAATGGGAGAACATCGTGACGAAACCGGCTTGACTTGTCATGGACCCAAAAAATCGACGGCGTCTGTCAGGAGGCTGATCACATCACCTACTTGCCTATAAGATTGACAAATGACCATCTGGGAGCCAAACCTAAGATAATAATTTTTATTTTATTTATATATTTTGCTCAACAATTTGCTCTTTACGCTCCTTAATCCCTAGGCCGGTGACATAGTTTGTTCTGATCTTTTAATTTATTAAACTACTGACTTGTAAAAAGAAGTAAGCATTAACTAGAGGCTCACTAATATTTTTTTTAATTTGACCTATTAAAAAAAACTTCAAACGGTGGTGTCCAATGCATAAATCTGTATAAAATCCTCATAACAGTACGGTACCACTACCTAATAACCCACCAAGTTTGAATGAATAACTATTGTACGGTTCCAGTGTCATCGTGGTGTTTTAAATAATAGAGTTTAATATCACTCTATATTAAATATATAAAAGAAATTATTAACACGATTTAGAAAAGCTCGGATTTATAAAAGTTAGAAAACCTGAGTAAGCAAAATATACAGCCTTGGCTAGTACAATTATTATAAATCATTTAAAAAATCTTTCATAACCATGACGTAATTCAATATAACTCTAATATTAATATAAAAATTTCGACGTCAGTACGGGAATAGTTCACCACCCGCATATCTCGCATTATTCATAAATACTTATTTCCATAGTACAGTGCTATATCGATGGATTGTAACTTGGCCAGATTTTAGTGAAGAAAAAACTCCTGCGCATTTGATGATTCAATACTTATTCGCCGGGAACATCGGACACTAGACTTAGCCCTAATTGTATTAAAACTCTCGTAAGTCAAAAATAGTCTGGATTTGGACGGGGTCGTATATTATTCTCGATCTATGATTAGACTAGACACGTTATCACAATCAAACGCATGCTTTCGTTATCTTAGACTTAATTAGATATACATGTATGTATTTAGATATATCATAGTTAAGGAGTAATATTTATTTATATACGAAAAAGTTGATAATGATTTATTTGTTCCGTAACATAAATTATATATAACAGAAAACAATTATACTAAAGACATAACCAAAGATAGAATACCATATACAAAAAAATGTTCAAACATTTACGATAGGAAACATTCAATAGAAATTATTAAAGATAATAATAAATAATATGTTTATGAACGTCCAAATATCAAACTTGATATGCAATAGACAATAATTTGACTAAAATCGACAGTCAACTCCGTCGCTTATACCACAAAAACAACGAAACCAAAGTAGGATCGTAAAGTTAGTAACAAAGAGCTTTCAAGAAACTCAGAGGTGGTCGTAAACTTATATTTTTGGTGGAAACAAAAGAACGCGCAATGAAAACGTGCTCGTTACTAAAGGCGATTTTCATGGACAAATAAAAAAGCTCTTCTAAAATATTAAGTATGAAGCTTTAAATTCTACTTTGGATCGAAAAATTTATGTTGGATGGTATATGGTACCTACTCGTACGTCTATACCGCATGCGCGTAACTGGGGCACAGCTAATTCCTAAAAGCCATGAAGCAAATGGATTTATACACCTGCTAATGAGACATTGATTCTTTTGACAAAGACACACACACCTAAACGTACAGGCCCTCACTTTCACACACATCATACAAAACAGTCGAATTACGCTTTACGTAGGTATTTAATATTCTTTATTGACTTTTTCAACATTTTGAAATGTTTAAACTAGGCATGCATCGATACGCCTTTTTGCCGATACGATGAATTAAAATTGGTTTGGTGAATTAAAATTAAATAAAGGTTAAATATATCAAGTTTGGTTAGAGTTTTTAATTCTTATTATATATAAGCAGTCACAAACGTCGAATAAGTTTAAAGGTTAAGTGATTAAAGTGAAGAATTAAGAGAAATAATTAAATTAAAATACAATAAATAATTGTTAATAGTTAATATTAACATTGACAACATTTTTGTAATTGTGTATTTTATTTTATTTGGTATCAAAAAAATAGTACAAGCGGGCGAGAGAGACAACAAACTGAACAAAACACAGGTATTCCCCGGGCATAGAGTCTAGAGAACTAGATTAAACAAAATGGGCGTTTACATTACTTTTTGAAAGCGCGAAATTTGAAAAGTATCTGTATCGGATGCATCCCTAGTTTAAACCCTTTTTTTATATATAATTTATGTTATTGTAGGATTACGAAAGAAAATAGCCTAAATTTAGCTATAATCAAACATCTGCAAAATAAACTTAAACGCTGACATAAGAACATAATATTAATTTAAAATGAATTCTTATTTTATATTATTATATACCTATAATTTAATTTAAAAAAATAAGTTCAATATTGCACTTTACATCTGTATTAATGCTTTAAGACCACCCAAAACTTACATAAAAACAGTCGTAAAGCAATGGCGATACATTATTGCATCTTATCGTTATGGGGTCTTATCGGGACGAATCTGTAGAAACAATTTGTATGGGTCTGAGCATTTAGAGCGTATGGAAAAGATGACTATATGTTTTATGACCTAATACCTCACAACTGATATAGATAATATTACGTCTGTTAAAAAATTTGAACCATTGTGTTGAACGCTATTTGTTAACCAATAAGCAATATTTTAATTTATATATTTTTTTAATCTCATAACATATCCAAGATTCCGACACTATCGGCATATCTATATGTTCGCAGAGTGAATTCACAGCGATATTGTGTATATTACCTTGTTATATTTTATTTTTCTCGCCATTATCGTAGTGGCATAGTCTGTAAGGATAATTTATGCATTTCTGTAATAAATAATAAATATTTAGTGTTTTAGTAAAAATTATTTATGTGATGTATTAAAAAAAAAACTTTTTTTAACTAAATTAAAAATATCGATAGACAAACATTTGGCTATTTGACGAAATTTATAAAAAGCATTTCTGAATTTAATAATTACTATGGTAGGTTCGAATGGCCCAAAAAGTTCATGAAGCAAGTGTAAGCCAAAAGACCGTTGGACCGACGATATTGAAAGGATAGCTGGCAAAAACTGGATGCTGACGATAAAAGATAAAGTACGGGGGGAAGAGCTGGAGGAGGCCTTCCCCGGACGGAGGCTGCATCATAGAATAATCAAATTGCATATTGTTAGTAATATTATATTATATTATTATATTTTAATATGCTCGCACTCGCGAGCCCTCTGGCATTGAGAGTGTCCATGGGCGGCGGTATCACTTAACATCAGGTGAGCCTCCTGCCCGTTTGCCCCCTATTTTATAAAAAAAAAAAAAAAATAAGATATGGAACCTATACAAAAATAAATGTACAAGAATACATTTTAGAACCGAAACACTTCTCTAATCAAGATGACGTTGCACCAGTTTGCATGACATAACATACTTATAAACACGTTAACAACTGTATAACTGTATTTGGGTCAAAGCCCATGAACTACTTAGTGAAACCATACAAAGGTTTTTTTTAATTAATTAATTGCTTTAAAAGTTTTTCATGTTTGAAATTATATCCTTTCTTAATGCACGAAATCAAAAGTAAACGTTCATATGTTAATGAGTGCGCAATAGTATACGTTTAGTATTCATCGTAAGTGCTATTGAAATTGTCACCCAATAAATCGTGGATTAAACAGAGGAGGCGTGGAGCTGAATTATTCGATAAAACTCATTATTTTCTTTAATATTAAGTATAGTTTCGTCGTAATAAATGTGTATAACATGTATTTTTGCACTACTTGACTATCTTAAGTAGTTTAATACATTTTTTTTCCATTACTCACATTGGTTGCCTGGAAGAGATCGCTCGAAAACGATAAGGCCGCCAGTTGCCCTCCTTTTTAATTATGTTCAATTTTTTTTTATATTGTAGTGTAACGAAGTGTAAATAAATAATAGATAAATAAAAATAAATTACATACAACTAATACTAAACATATAGAAGAAGGAATACATAATATATACATGAGTTCAAATATTTACAAAAGGAAATGCTGTGTGATGGTTTAACAGTGAGGGCATGTACTTTTGGGTGTGTATGATAGGTCTACTCATGAAGTTATTTAGCGCTATGGACAATATAGCGGATAAGATAGTATAAGAAGTATTTGGAACAAAATATTCAGCTTAAATAGTGGTCGTTGTATGTTCGGGCTGTGCGATACAAAACTGTGTTGTTTGCATAGTAGGTGTTGATGTGAGGAACGTGAAACAAAGCACGATTACGATCCTGGTAGGCAGGAACATGGAATGTTTCTAGAAGTATTTCAGATGATGTCATGAAACTTGTAAGTAGCATTTTATCGTATTGTTTTCCTTCAGTGTTAAGTTTCAATTTTAATAATTGAATTGCAGTGTTAATGAATTACGTAATAAATATTGCATTAAAATGATCTCTGTTCTGAGTTATCTCATTAACTCATCTCGCGATATATCGAAATTAAATAATTTAACTCGATAAAGTAGAATTAAATGTAGGTTAATGGACAATTGATTGTGGGCCCCTTTTTCAGTTAATTAGTGAACATAAAATGACGTCCATTTCGCACGATAGCAGCTTTATATTATAATTTTAAAATAAACCTACATTTAAAATTGAAATTTTGCATTAGTAGAAAAACATTACTATTTAACGTTGTATACGAAACTATGAAAACTCAAAATAACTTTATTCATATAGGTAAACAAATACACTTATGAATGTCAAAAAAAATTATATGATATATAACTTTACATTTACTACCAGTTCGCAAGTCAAGGGCGTAGAGCGGGCAAAAAACTCTCCGCCACTCTTTTATCGCCAAGTTTTGAGTCATACAAATTGTTTGAACTGGAGCAAATCAATCCCAATCTCATTTGAATATCAAAATTATAAAAAAGCTTTATTGATTAATGTACGTACAACTCCACACATTCACTATTCTCATAATATTCAAACGTGTTTGCAGACGCAAGTCCCAAATCGAATTGCGACAATTCAGGGTTATCTTACGTGTACAAAAAGGAGACCATAAGAACATTTGAATATCACGATTAATATGAAACAAATATAACAGTTATTTTTCATTAATATTCCGTGGTTAAAAAAAAATTGTCATACGATTTCTGGGATGCAATACAAATACTTTTTAACGGCTCACCCCATGTTAAGTGACAATGCCCATAGACACTGACATCACCAAGAGCAAGTGCGTCGCCGGCATTTAAGTACTGGTGCGCTCTCATCTTGAAAAATTTAAGTAAGTTGCTCTCTAAGTTCTCTTTCTGTCAAATTGTGTTGCTTGCTCGAAACTTTTTTAAATCAAACAATTGGATTGCTTCTATTTTATGAAGAATTCAGTAACTATTTACTGTACTACTAATATATGTTGAGAAATGATGGCCTAGTGGCTTTAGCGTGTGACTCTCATCGCTGAGGTCGTGGGTTCGCTCAAACGATACAGGAAAACATCACGAGGAAACCGGCTTGCCTTAGACCCAAAAAGTCGACGGCGTGTGTCAGGCACAGAAGGCTGATCACCTACTTGCCTATTAGTTTAACAAATGATCATGAAACAGATACAGAAACCTGAGGCCCTGACCTAAAAAGGTTGTAGCGCCATTGATTTCTCTTTTACTTTAAATACGCAGTTTTCATTAATGTCCCATAACTTTGGGACGCTATGTATATACGTTAATATTAATTTACTAGAATAAATAGTTTTGCGAAATATAATAATTTTTTATGAATACGCGCGCAATCGCAAACTTTACTCCTGTACGAACTACACATTATTTATTTTTAATACATATATAAATTATACATAAACTTCCTAAGATATATATGATAATTATGTAATTCGTATTCTATCATATAGGCGAGTGGGGGACTGTCACCTCGCCTCCGCTACGCTCATGTTGCAGTGATGCATTTTACTATATTAATGCACAAATCTTCTAGTTTCGATCTGAATTTACTTTATATTTCGGGCAAATGCTCGGTCGTAACATTTATATCGAAATGTTGCTCCATATCGCACCTAAAGCCTCCTAATACTATAATGAGATGCATCACTGACTTGTTTGTAGGTCGCACGTACACGACAGATCTGACGTATACGTTATAATTGTCAAAACACGTACGTATGAATATTTTCGAAGCTAAAATCTCCAATCCATTGTTTCGACCCTTCAGATGCAATTACGTCACCCATATAAAACACTTTTTCATATAATTTAGCGATTTAAAATTAACAATAACATAGCAAATGTTTCTCGAAGCACCCTCACCAAGTTGACTGCCAATCATAGGAAAGAAGGTTTAAGCAAAAGAAAAGGCAGACATTCCACATTAGATTTTCGATTGAAATATGGCTTGTCCTTTTTATTCAAGCATTCAAAATTTATCTATAAATTACACAAAATTAACTGACTCTTAAAAATATTTGTTAAAGAGCGAGAAAGAAAAAAGAATGAAGCACCCGTTTGTTATGTATATACTATATAATATTAGTATTATAATAATTCATTTATACAGGAAGTGGTACTTACCTTATATATTTATAATTTTTGTTTTAAAACCATAATTAAATTATTTTAATAAGCCGGAGTATGAATATAATAACCCCAACAAAAAAATTATTTCCTATATAAAACCAATAGAATCACACGTGGTTTTTTTTTATACATTTTAAATCCATAGAAAAATTCACTTATCTGTCATTATTAATCAATTTAAAAAAATTAAAATCAAAATTATAAAATTTATTAACAAAAAAAAATATTGAATATTCTCCTAAAAACTTACAAATCTAGAACTTACCAACTCAGCTACTATCTGGTCATCAAGTCGCTGGCATTTGTTTCTTGGTTCGGTGTTTTTTTTAGGCTGAAACAAATACACATATAAACTGTTATATAACAATTATTATATAATTTAATTTTTGTTAATGATTACAAACTGTCACTCAGGCATGGTATTGCATTCAAATAGTTTCACTATTTTAAAAATTTATCCAGTTTGAGTTATTTGTTACAAAGCATTCGTCTTTGTGGTATTAGTAAAGATATATTTCTGTACATAACGTACGTTAGTTCCGCACGTTCGCCTCGTACGTCGAACGTCATTCTAGTCGCCATACGTTAATATCAAATCTAGTAACACAAGTCAAATACACAAAAAAAAAAAAAAACTACTACTATAAAAATATCATACATATATGCAGAAGTGATAATATAAGTCATAGACAACAAGAACTGTGTAAAATTGCGTCAAAATTTTATCTATTTTAATTTACAAAATATAAATATTAACTAGGGATGAATCGATACACCTTTTAGCCGATACGATACCAATAACAGCTTGTTGAACTAAAATTAAATTTAGTTAAAATATATCACAAGCTTAGTAACCAAAGTTTTAAATTTTTATAAACTAAGAATTAAGAGTAATAAATAAAATACAATAAATAACTGTTCACAATTAAAATTAACATCGTTTTTTTTTTGTAATTCTGTATTTTATTTAATTTGATACTGAAAACATACTACGCGGGGACAAAGCGGGTGAGAGAGACAACAAACTGAATAAAACGAGGGGATTCCCCGGGCGTATATATATAGTCCGAGCTTCGTTTACAACTAACTAGATTAAACAAGATGCGCGTTAACATTACTTTTTTAAAGCGAGAAATTTGAAAAATGTATCGTTGTACCCGCAATTAAAGTATTGCCGATATAGCGGTATCGGATACATCCCAAATATTAACTATACATCAAGTTTCCATTATTTTTTATAAAACGTTAGCTGTTAACACCAAGTTGTACGCAAATTAGTTTGTAACAATACTTGTATAATAATATTTACCATTGCCTTAGTAGTTTTGAGCACCGTGTTTATGTCATTGATGGAATGTATAGAAACATCAAGTGTTGATGCATCCAACTTATCTTCTCTCTCTTTCTTTTTGACTTGAGTAACTTTTTTTGGTTCGGGTTGCTGAAATTATCATAAGTAATTTGTATTAAAACTAATTCACAATAGTCTGTACTGTTCCTGTGTCATGGGTTTGCTTGAAATAATAGAGGATTTTAGTTTTATACAATATAAGCAAAATAATGAAATCTTAATTGCTATTTACATAGCAATACGATTGCAAAGTAACAGTTGAAGAGAGTGCCTGCATCTGGCTATACTCTCGGGGCGTAACTCGACGCTTATAAAACTTAGAAAGCCTGAGTATGCAAAATGTCTTATATGTATGAGATGAGTCTTATATGAGTCAAACTATAAATTAAAAGACCAATGTTCAAATAGTGATTGGAATCTTTACTCTGAAATTATGCATACAAATCCAGCTTGCGCCTATAACTTTAATGTACGCAACTACACTCATACAGTGAAAAACATCATGAATATCAACATATATGACACACCAAATTCTTATCAACTACTTGCCCATAAAGAAAAATTATCTGAGATTATTAAAGTCTCCCAAAGACCCATTCACAAGCATGACAACCCTCAAAATTATACTGTGTTTGTTCTAGTACTTTAGTGTCTTTAAAAATAAGTGTGTTAAAATAAAAGCAATCTAATAACAAACTCCTTAATATTTTAAAACTTATATGATCACGGTCCAAAATATATATTTTTGTAAGTTTAAATATAAATAACCATGGCCAGTTGGACAGACTACATAGTTGAAAAAACTTAGAACTACTTACAAAGCTATGATGACTTAAGTCGTCTTCCCAATTGTTAATCTGATCAGCGAGTGCAGCTAGCCGTCCAAACTTCTTTTTACCGTCTTGTTTGGATTCATTTCTAATGTTCTCTGCAGGTGGAGTTGCCGCTGAGAACTCTAGCTCTGTTCTATGTATTGGTGAGGATAGGTTAGGTGTATCTGGAATTTATCAAAATGTTTTAATAATAAAGTTTAAAATAACAATACTTTTACATAAGATGTAAAAAAAAATACGTAAATAAACTTGCAGCTTCTTGTATGATGCAATAATATAACATTCAACAAAAATCATGACAGTTAATGCTCATAAAAGCAAATAGTGCTTTCAAATACTTTTAATTTTATTACCATAAATCAAACTCCTGAGATAAATGCATTTTGCGTGAGTGAGATAGGTACAAAGATTTTTGGACTGATATTTGCATGTATGGTGACATAGAAATAAATCAACACAATCTTATTCCTTCATTAAAGCTCTATTTTATTATGTCACAAAGTACTTTATGTTTATAAATTGTAAGAAAACTTACCAGAATATAAATTCCCAAGTCGATCCAGTCTTGATTTAAAGTTTGTTCTTACATTTGTTTTATCAGTCTTATTATCGGCCATATCTGGCTTTGTCATTAGCTTTTTGGGACTGGTTCCTGGAAAAATATACTATATAGCTGAGTCAAGGTTTCCATGTTTTGCTACTAATGGCAATAACTGAGCCGGGGAGCAAAAAAATACATTTGGATTTGACACAGATATCTGAAGGCACTCCTGTCGAGGAGAAGCTGATTTGGCCACCACTTGACTGATTAAGTGTTATAGTGTTCAAGATTAAGAGGGGCAAGGGCCACTTACACCTACACACTATATGATGAAAAATTAGTATCTACTAAAACAAAAATTTAATGTGACTTTCTAATGTGGAGAAATTATAAAAAAAGTCCTGCCTGTTTGTCATCTATAACATAAAAAATAATCTTTAACTATTTTAAAGAATATTCATAAAACCTTTACCTTTATATCTCACAAAAATGTAAATTATAGATATTAATACAATTAAAGTTAATATATAAACATTTACAAATTGCTGAAGTTCTACTATAAGCTTGGCTAAAATTGATTTAATTAGAATAAACATTTGTATAAATTTAGCAGAATTACGAAAACACATAATAATTTTGAGTCTTTAAGATAACTGAAGTGTTGTATTCTTTCTAAGGCTTTAGTGAAATGTAATAGTAACAATCACACACACAAAACTTTACAAGTAACTTACCAACTGGTTAAAAACACAGGAAATTCACTTTAAACTGTTGTATTTGAAGTCGATCCCATGAGAACATTAGTTAATTTTGTTTACAAATAATTTGTCAAGCACTATCAGTGGTTAATGAGTAATAATTACAGGAAACATTTACATAGTGTAAGTTAATGAACTTAGAATGTGTAGTTTACAATAATAAGCCAAGCTTATACCTTTTTAATGACAAGACCATAACATAAATCAAATGTACTAAGGACTAATACAAATGATGGTACAATGGAAATCAATAATAAGGATTGTAACTACGAAACTAACATATTTTTAAATCAACAAAATAAGAGTAGATTGTATGATGAAGTTTCCTTGAAAAGGTTTCCACTACTTTTTATAGGTTCACAGTTTTATTTATTCCTTTGCTTACCTTCAATTTCTGTAATTTGTACATTACTGCCCCTTTCTAACGAAGAGTCATATACAATGCTTATAGGAGCATCCCTTTCCTCCACTTGGACTTCAATTTGAATGTCATTTCTGTGTGAAATATTAATTTCAACAGAAACATCGGAGTTTCTTCTAGTCAAACTGCCACGGTTTGGACTTTTGAACTCCTTCTTCGTCACTATAACATCGTTTTTAACCTTCTGGGCTGATGAGGCTTTTCGATCCGATTTCTCTATCACCCTCTTTATTACTGGCGTATTACAGTTAACAGTTTCCTTGATTGAGCGTTTGGGTGATGTGATTGACTCTCTGGCGGGCTTAGAAGGTGATTTTACTGGAGAAGAGTTAGTTTTGAGTAGATTTTCGGCTAACGGCTTTCTCTTTGGTACGGATTGACCAGAATTAGCAAGCTTTTGATCAATTTTCTCTTGTCTGGCACGCGCTCGTTCTAACATACGCTGTAATTCGTTATAAAGAATAAATTCAGTTACTTTAAATTAAAACAAAGTTCAAGGATGCATAACGTCTTATAAAAGCCGAATCCTACCTGAGTGAAGGGATCCATCGCAACACTAACAATTGTTTGTACAAAAATGTTACACAAGACAAGACACTAACATATCTAGACACAAATTTTCAACTTATTCTTCATAGGTTTAATCTTTTTTTTGTAAAATTGAGAATAATTCTTAAATTACGCCCGTTACAATCAGTTTCCGATTAGACACAACAACAAACTGAATTTTTTGAATTTAACTCTCATATCATTGGACAGAGGGCGTGTCAAAAATAAAACGGCGTCAATATTTTTCTAGCTTTATAAGTATTACTTCTATACTCTATGGAAAACTTTCTTTAACGATATAATGTAGTCTAGATGGCGCTGAAATAAAAAAATATATACTAGCATCAAAGACAATTGAGGTAACATGAAACGGATATAATAATTGTTGATGTCTGCGTTACAAATTTAATAATGTGGATTAAGTTGACCTGTATCTTATATTCCACAATAAATTCAATAAACACATTTCTTTTTATTTTATCAGTTAACAAGTAATATAATTCTTTACTGGAATAATTTCCAAAATTCACGCCATACTTACTATTCTTAGTTCATATAAAATAATTTAGGTTTGTTATGCTTTTACCGCAATATATAAGGGTTAAGATCGTTATTGAATCACGCTCACCCCGAATGTTAATTATCACTCCAACCACTTCGGAATTTAATGATTAATATTTTATGTTGATTGACTGTATTTTATGAGATCAATCTTATCTTACCTCAAATCTCAAAACTGAAACAACTTTATTACGCTACTCTTTTTAGATTAAAGAATTAAGATTAATGAAATAAACTTCAAATTAATAAAAAGCTTTATTGATTAATGTACGTTAAACGTAAGTTTTGAATGTATTCAGTGATTTTTTTTCTCTCCCTGGCTTACACTGAATATGTTTAGACTCTTAGAAAATACGATTGCGATTGTAGTAGTGGCACTATACACATATTAATATCATGTACACACGAACTTCACAGCTATAATACCAGTTTCCATATACCTGTTGCGTTAGTAATCAAACAACATTCATACGTAGTACCAGTGAATTTGCCAAACAATGGGTGAGCAATTATTATAGTCCCGGTTCTTAAACGCTAAGCTAGGCTTCCATTCCCTAGGATATACTTAAAATATATTAAAATGCTTTTTAAATATATATGATTATTAAAAACGTATATATTATTATTATTTATTTTTATTTACAAACTGGAAACTATAAACAAAGGGAAAATAAATGGCATAACGGTATAAAACAATCATAGGTACATATTCACTCGTCACTGTCTAAATATCAAAATTATAATTAATTAAAAAGTTTAAAATGTTTTCGATTAACGGTTAACTTCTTTTTTCTAAATTCTAAATTTTCTAAAACTAGATATAAGTTTTAGCCTGAAGAAAATTTATTCGGTGTTTATTCGATTAACTTACGTAAAATTAGTAAATTACAAAGAATACTTCAAAAAACTTTAAATATTAGTGTTTAAATTTAATTGGTAAGTAATAAGTTTGAATAATGATTATCAAACCTTTATAGTAAAACCGTTACAAATCTAGCAATCAATCAAGAAGTTTGAAGAATAAGCTGTCAATTATTTATAAATCACGATAATACTGCTAATTATATTTAAATATTTTAGTAGTCAAATACTATGCAAAATATAAATTATGGGTAAATATGTTATTCACATAATATTAGCAATTATCTAAACTAAACAAAGCGTGACTCGAGAAAGATCGATTTAAATCGAGACGATAGCAATAGTACTTATAATACTTGTAAAACCATAACATTTTTAGTTTTTTTTTCTATTACAATGTATTAATAATCTATTAGATTTAAAGTTTTCCTTAGATCTCATAAATGAGTATTTATTACAATAAAGAAGGAACTTATCGTATATTTAGGTTTACCGTCTATTTAAAATAATGAACGAAAAGGCAACATTTTGAATACAGAGAACAAGGTTATTAACGAACGAGAAATTTGTTGCCGTAATATCCTTTGACCTCGTTCAAAGATGTGTAATGCAATGCATATCGACATAAATAAAAAGGAATCGCAAAAAGATTTCTTTTTCCAGTAATTTTCTCAAAAACTCTGCGAAAGTAAAATATAGAAAAAAAATAGTTTTAGGTTACTTAGTTTTTTTTTCTGGATGCGAGAACAAGTTCTTATGGTAGCAAAGGCTAAAAAGTTAGCCTTTCTTTAGAAAATGTCTCAAGGTCAGCTGGTTAAAAATAAAATGAAGAATATTTATGGTCATAGAGTATTTTTAACATAATATCGTACTTACTATTAGTATCCAAGTAATTGTTGTTTACATATAGGTACCAATTTTGTATTTATTATAGTTATACAATGTTTAGGGACAAAATAAACAAATTATATTTAATATTCCGAGATTACTTTCCAAATGACATGAATAAAACTCGGCTTACGCCCACAATTAGACCTTGAATCAAATTTAAGTACTACCTAATCCAATTGAATGATTTACAAATCCGCTATTATCCTGATTAGGCTGGAGCATAAAGCAATTGCTAGTGGTGCTCTATAATTTCCTCTTTTTAATGTTCTGTTTCCCCCAGGCCCTTGGAATCGTTCATGACCAATACTTTTATCCATATTTTGTTGTTAAACTAATGATTTGAGAAAGTATTCTAATTGGGTTATGAATAGTACAATTTAAAATTTAGGAAAACTGTCAACAATTAAGGGAGCGTTCAAGTATTACGTCACGCAATTTTTGGACATTCTTGAACCCCCCCCCCCCCCTGATACGTACCGTAACATTTTCTGTATCCAATAGTAAAACGTCGTGACCACCCAGTGACTCTTTATACTTAAAAGTTACTATTATGTGATGTAAAGTACTGGAAAGTTGAATATAATATTAAAATAACCCCCGCATCGTAACGTTAGAAAAGAAAAAAGTCGTAACAATACTTAAAAGCCTCCTAAGGTAAATAGGTAGAAAGTTGGTTCTAGTATGTATTTTTAAGTGAATCATAATCCTTTTCGGATTCTTATGAAATTTAGTCAACGTAAATCTATGTGATAAAATAAAAAGATTAAAAAAATCAATAAATCAATGGCGCCATAACCTTCTTGGGTCTGGGCCTCTGTTTCATTATCATTTGCTAATCTAATAGGCAAGTAGGTGATCATCCTTCTGTGCCTGAGGCACGCAATCGACTTTTTGGGTCTAAGGCAAGCCAGTTTCGTCACGATGTTTTCCTTCACGACTTCACTTCAACTTCACGTTGGAGCGAATGTTAAATGCGCACATAGAAAGAAATTTCATTGGTGCACAGCCGGGGAACTAACCTACGACCTCAGGGATGAAAGTCACACGCTTGAGCCACTGGGCCAACACTACTCATAAATAATCAAAAATAAAAATATACCAATATAATAATCATTAAAATTAATAATGAATATCTAATATACGAAACAACGTAGGTATTAAGCTCCATTACCCGCAGTTGAGGCGTATAAAAGAGAGTAAGTACTTGAAAATAATCATTTTATGAATTTTTTTTTCAAGACAATATATGTCCTAGGCAAATAAGAAGTTCTAAGACCTTTCAACTGTTCCAAGTCATCTTTATAATTCAAGGATTATCAAATATAACAACGGTTGCATTAACTTGACGTTTAGAGAAATAATTGTTCATCGAATAGATTAACTTTTCTGATACTACAGCCGTTTAACCTCGTCACGATTTGCTTCGAGAATAATCTAGAAAAATGGCACGAGATTATTGCATTTCCCATACACACAATACCTGGTCAAGTGTCAACGATTGTTGTATATAATATTTTCCAACATCCAATTGCCTGATAGATCTCTTATATGTGAACTAAAATCGCCTGTTTCATAAAATTATTTATCGTTACACACGCAATAAATAACTAAATAAGCTTACTGAGTCTGTGATAATCCTAAGTGTCGTTGATTAGGAAACAATTTTCCACTGAACATTTAAAAACAATAATTTACTTGTAAACATATAAGGATATGTTAACCAAACAAAAGTGAATAAAAGAAGATTTTTTCTTTCAAATATTCGTCGTAATTGCTAATATATATATATATATATATACCCAAAGACGCTCAAAGCGTTCGTTTCGTGTTATTCGAACGTATTAATTAAATTTACTAAAATCGCAATGAAAGTTCACGCAGTTGTAACTCCAGAATGCTTTGTCAGGTTTAGTATCGAAATGATACGAGCTATTGGCAATTTTATATCACGTTGTTTAATGTTTATTATAAGGAAAGGGGGTTTTTAATTCTTCAAGACAACCAATTTAATACGGGATTTCACTTATTAATGTGTCATAATGTAATGTCGTTTTAAACAAGGAAAAACAATTCCTTATCGACATTGACCCCATTGACCTTATGAATAATGCCTTGTTCATCTTATGTATTGCAACTCATGTAGGTCTGAATTATATAGACAAGTTTTTATCTATATACCATTTTTTACTGTCATCTTGGTAGCTTTAATCACCATGTAGCATTATGAAACAGGATAAAAGTTTTGATTCATTTATTTTTTATTAATCATTCAAAGTTTTAATGGTTACCATTAAAACTTCGGAAGGTTTCTTTAGCTGATCAACGAGTTAATTTAAATCAGCAATAATAGTTGCAGGTAGCATTCAGCATCCCTCTTGCGTCCAGCTCTCATGGCGACAGCTGATGTATTGTTCACACAGCGTTGTCAATGTTTGTTCAGTGCATTGTGGGCTGAAAAGTTCGTAGGCCTATATAGAAAAATCTTTTTTTAATAGAATTTAATACGATTATTCAATAAAATTGTATTCGAAGGCGATGTTGCATGCAATGTTTCGATACCATTTTTATAGTACGATTTTCCTTGAGCCTCGAAGTAGGCAAGGATCTTTTGACATGAAAAAGTCGCTGGAGGCCAATTTCGATCTCTATTTCGAATATGTTATAATATGCTTATGTCTTAGCGCGAGTGAAAGCTAAACTTTTTATATCATAATTTGATGGCAACACAATCGATTATAAGAGCCCTTTGTACTGTAAATGTTAATAATTAAATTCACAAGTGAACCTATGTCGCAACCCTCGTCGGTATTAGTCGATAATGCATTCTTTAGTCTATGTCAAAACGGGTCTAAGTCATAAGTGAGTTCGGAAATCCGTTTATTACAGATTTACAAGTATTTTGTTTCCTTTTCAGGTTCCTTTGGAATTGTGACATTGCTTGCTGTGGTGTTCATTGCAGCGTACGTTGAAGCAGGCCGTAAGTTTTTTACATTATCAGAGAGTCGCGTTACAAGGACAATTGCAGTACGTAGTGAAACACAGTTTTTGTTGTAACTGTACAAAATTATCAATATTAATATTAAAACTTTGAATGGTGGCCCAGCCCAAGAATTAGTTTTGTTTATTGGACAAAGCTTTTTATTTTTTAATGTGTATAACTTCTTTGCCATTGGACTAACACCATTGTTTTATAGCGATACTAGTATTACGATATCTTAAATCTTCTGAAAAGGACACATGATTCACTGCACTACTATTGTTAACTAATGACAGGTTAACGGATCTTCTTTATTGTCCGTTGATTGTACTGAGATAAGTCCTATTAGTTAATTTTATTTTTATGTTATTCTTTAGATTGATTTCCTAATTTGTTGTTTGTTTCATGAATTTTTTTATTGGTTATGCATTCTTGTTAATTTAGGACAGGATTCGTATTAATATGTATTTACATATATTGCTTTAAAAACACATATTGATACAGGTATAGTAATATTCTCAATACTATTAAAGTGTAGTTCCCGCCAGCATAGTGTTGAGTTGAGTGTTTCACTACAGAAAGTATTTTAAAACTTAAATCAAAAATTAAACTGATAATGAAGTTAATGTTATATTAATTTGTATTTCCAGCTGCCGGCAACTGTCCATTGCCATCGAAGATCTACGGCTGCAGCCCCAAATGTCATGACAACTACGACTGCAGTCATGGCAAGGCATGTTGCCCGAACAGCTGCAATGCCAAGTCCTGTGTTGACTTAGCTGCACATGGCGGTGGAAATAATGACAAGTATTCACAATGTTAGTGAGTTTTTTAATTAAACCTACATTATCACTAAAACACCTGCATCATGAGCACACGCCACATACACACCATCACGTACTTTTACCACTCATTCTTGGTTTTTGTACTTCGTGTTGTTTAGGGGCTTCATTACCTTCTCAAGAATGGAAACTTGATACACTTGTGCTGATGGTTTGATACCTTCTTCATAAAAGTATGGTTCAATCACTCCTTCATAGCTAACACCCTACAAAACCATCATGATGTCGGATAGTGCCCACGTTGCACTCTGTCGTCTTATTGGGAAGCTTTCTTAGAGCTTTGAGCATAAATACGGTCATTTTTTTGTTAAAATGTTGCTCAATTGTAAAAAAAATCTTATCCGTAAACAAAAATTTTCTGTGACTTCTCTTTGCGTATCGCTTCAGTAGTTGTTTCGGTTTTACGACCCAATTCTTCTTTAAATTATCAGTTAAGAAATGACCAGTACGTCTCTTATAAGCTACATAATAATAATAATAAAATATGTTTATTCATTTAAGGTTCAATTTCATTACAATGTGTAAGATTTGGGAACCCTTTTAAGTAAAAAATATACCTGTGTCAGGGTTTCCAGCTCTTTCATAACAAACTTAGTTATACATTCCTTAAAATATTTAATTTATATATAATTTAGTTACATCTTCTATTAACTTTTTTTTTTCTTTTTTTGTTATTGATTTTTTACTGTTATCAACACACTGGAGTGCATAAGTGAGTGTGTGAGTGCAAATGTGTGAGTGAGTGAGTGAGTGAGTCAGTGAGTGAATGGATAAAGTCTGTACATACTAGGCCTCACAAGAAGCTCCAACTCTGCGTAGGGTATGTTCATGAGCCAGTCCTTTAGTCGTATTTTTAGATTGTAGACGGTAAGCGGGTAGATGTTAAGCAGCCTATTTAATTTATTATAGATGTAGTCTGCTTGCATATTGCGTCTCGCAAAGTCAGTCCTAACGGTCTGACCGACGACAACATCCCTATTTCTTTTTAAGAACAGCCTACTATCAAATGGTAGTGCTCTGTGTGATTTTAAAATTAGACTCAGGACATACAGCTTCCTAACGGAAAGTAATTGGCTGAGATGATAAAGCTCTTCCGATGGGAATCTGTATGGCCAGAACAGCATGACCTTTAATAGAGCCCTATGTCCCCGTTCCAATTCCAAATTTTTTGTTTTACTGGCCGTTCCCCATATGTTTATGCAATATGTCAGTACGGACTGAACAAGTGCTATGTAAATTCTTTTCAGTATTATATCCGATGTAATGTGTCGCAAAATTTTAAAAATATATGTTAGTTTCCTTAATCTACCAGTCATGGACTCTATATGGGGATACCATGATAGTCGCTCGTCTATATGAATGCCCAAATATTTGATAGAGCTAACTTTTGCTATTGGAAGACACGGACAGTTACTGTCTCTTTGCATATCGCAGTGATGTATTTTAATTTTAAAATCATTAGGTGGTTGAGTTTGATCAGAAATTCTGAAACATACATAGTTAGTTTTCTCGTTATTGAGATATGTCCTAAGTCATCTTTTAAAATACGCGACATGGTTCTAGGCGTTATCTTCATCTCCCGAGATAAAATATTCTGCTTGTTTATTTGGATTTCATCAAACTCTTTTCCTTACTGCTTTGACCACCTTTTTCGTACGAACCCTACATGGACGGCCAGATCTTTTTCTGTCACAAACTGAGGAAATCTCGTTGTACCTATTAATAGCCCGGTACACAAACATTTTACTAATACCAAGCGTATGGAGATTTTAAAATTGCATTTGGCTCCATACCTACGTATGCACAGCGATTAGGTTCTCCTTATAACCACACTATGGGCGCCAAATTGAGAAAACGTAATAAACAATTATATAAAAGTGACAAATTCTCAATTCAAATGTAATATTTTGTTAATTTTCAATTGTAACAGTATTTATAGCCAGACTAAGTACATATGTATATGTATAACAGGCATGAAAAGGGCACGAGGCTCACAAGTGCTTTGCCGGCCTTTTAAGAATTGTTACACTCTTTTGTTGAAGGATATAAATAATATTTCTTAAAACGTAATACGTAACTGTTAAAACATATCTAATTCTTGTTTTTATCTTCAGCTGGAGGCGCAGGAGTTTACTGCGCTAACCAAAAGTGTAGTCCCTTTGAGAAGTGCAAGTTGGATCCCGCTACTAAGAGAATGAAATGCATGCGAGCATAAACCAATTTTTACTAAAAAAATTGCATCATTCATACTCATAACTTTTAAAGCAACTAAAAGCAAAGCAAGCAAAAAAATATAACACTATTTTGACTGAAATAGACCCATTAGTTATGCGCCATAATTATTATATATAGGAAGAAAAAAGTGGTTGACAAAGGAACTGCATATGTCATATAAGCATGCAATGACTGGTATCATTCAGAAACGACTTGTTTCGTTTCTGTCCTTAGTTATGATAAATATTCGTTTGGGCTTCAGCATGTAACTTGACAAGATTTTTCGTCGTGTTCAAAATACTTTTAATGTAATAAAAAGCACCTGCGCATCTAGCTGATGCCAGCTGATTTGGCTGATTATTAGAGATTATTAGACCTTAAATTATTTTTTTAATATGTAAAATTTTATACTTTATTAAATAAATATATTATCATAAGTTTGTTTTATTCAAGGCCCCCTGTGTATTATAGACAGTAAAGTTAACACTAATGTAATCACAATGAACCCGATTATGTTTTGTTAAACAGCTACACATATTTTGATATATTTTGGTTAATGAAATCTAAGATAAAACATACCTAAATGCACAATTTAAAAGGCTTATATGATAATTTTATAGTTTTTATCTATTGGAATGTTTGTTCTATAAAAGTCGGTTACTTATTAAAATTCAAAATAAGAGAAAAATAACAATACAAACCTAAAAAAATAAGATTACTACATCGTAGATATTATGATACTATATTTCCAGGATGAGATTTTTGGCTTTGGCCCTAAACATGTTCGTCTTCATGCACGTATCAGAAATAAATCCTGCTAAAAAAAACAAAATCAGAAATGTCACTGTGCACGCACGCACGGCTTCCTTGTGAAGTCAATAATTCGCTGGCAACAACGATCAGTCACCCTTTTGCCGTAGCGTTGATTGCAGGCGCCAAAACTAAGAAAAAAAGCGCGCGTAAACTATTTTGACAATTGACATAATAACCGAAACAAAGACAAAAAATGTGATTTAGAACATATAACAAATTTATTTAAAAAGTCTGCGTAAACTGAGTAGTGATACTTACATAAGAAACATTTTTAAATGCGTATACAATAAATAAACCCCTTTATAATATATAGACTGCTATGCAACTCCAATTTTCTAATCACCCTATTACATAGCTAAGCGTTAATAATGAATTGACAATCGATCATTTATGCGTGTTTTCTTCGTGGAACTATTATGGTGTAATTATACAGGGCATTAGGACCATTAGGAAATCATATTTTAATATCTCCATTAATTTTGACAATCTAACAAAGATAAGCTTTCCAGCTGTTTATTAGGCAAAAAATAACTCAATTGTTAGTTATCTTAATACATCTATTTATCTTTACTCTATGAACGGAAGTATGGATTTAGCGGAAGAGGAAGAGAGACCGCTATGTTCCAGGTTTGGATGGGGACACATAGCTCGACTTTGCCGACGTAAAAAGCGAAGAGTTGATCCAGAAGGAGCTAATGTGAGGAATAGGTAAGGTTTATAAATTATATTAATGTATAAGTGGTCTATATCGACCCCTAGGGGTCTACGTCAGCGAAAAAATATTTGGGGGTCCATGAAATGAAAATGGGGATCCACGATAGTGGATCTCAACACATACACTGATAGTACCTATTTACATACATCATACTATCTTATAATATCAAAACGTATACAATATTTATAAAAGTACTAATGAAGTAAAAAAAGTATTGTATATGTTTATAAAATTGTGTAAGTAGTTGGATGTTGGTATTCGCTTTGTGGTCGCAATACATTTTGAACTTGTAAAAACCTGAGAGTCGCAGTCACAGAGCTTCGCTACCTTGCACTGACTTGTTCAAATCGTCACTCTATAAATACGAATGTGGGACATATACGTTTATTCGTTTCGTCTTGAAAAGGAAAAATTCAAAGTTTTATTTTGAGTAGTTTTAATTTAAATTCAATTAATAAATGTATAAATTAACATGTGTTTTTACTTTAGGTTTTTAACACTAAACTTCACTACAGTTAGAAATTTACAGGAAATGAATATCAGGAAAGTAGGGGGTCTACCCAACACGGAAAACATGGCAAGGGGTCTACGACACAAAAAAGTTTGGGGGAGTCTGATTTAAACAGTGTTGTTATATTGTTATAAAATAACTAAATGTATAATACAGTAATTTATCAAAGTAGACTGAAGAGCAAAAGCGTTTTAATATTGTTTCATTGTTAACATTGTGCACAAAATAATTTTCATATCGACATTCTCGTGTTTTTTTTTATAATAAAAAGCTTTGCAAAAATTCTGAAAAAATACACACATCACCCAAAGAAGTCAAAAATGAGAAAACATTAAAACAACGTAATAGTGCTTTACGACTTTGTTCCCTGGGGCAAGCGTCTTATATCTTATATTCTATTGAACTTAAGCCACAGGAAGGCTTCTAATTTGCTAAAACAATCATTATCAATGAAAATATATACATTCAAACACTATTCATAACACTATTATTCAACACCTTATTAAATTCTTTTTCGGCCAAAAATAAACAATGCACCAAGGAGTCTATATATATTTCAAGATTTTTAAATTTTAGTTCTTTTACTTGAAACTGGCATAAAGTAATATAAAAAAAATATATTAAAAAATTAGTTCTATAGTAGTACGTAATGGTATATTCAATTTACATTATATAATAAACAACGTTAACATTAAAATAGAAACATTACTATAAAAATAAAACAGGTGTTGTATAATTAAGTAGCCTGTATGTGTTATTAATTTAATTACTTATTACCACGGAAAGCTTGTCCTTGATATAAAACATTTATCCAACAAAGCTCACGCACTAGTGTTTAATTATTTAGATAATAATTATTGACACAGACATTATCTACCTTTATCAAGTTATTTGTAGTCTATGTCACTAATCGCTTCAGAAGTTTTTGAGATACGTACACATTTCTAAAGACATATGTTGTACTTAGGTAAAAAATAAATTCTATAGATTTTGAGCAGTGTTGGTTTACTGGCTTCAGTGTGTGACTCTCATCCCTGAGTTCGTAGGTCCGATCCTCGGAGATCCTATTTTTATGTTCGCATTTAACAATCGATCGAACGGTGAAGGAAACCGTCGTGAGGAAACCGGCTTGCCCTAAACCCAAAAAGTCGACAGCGTGTGTCAAGCACAAAAGGCTGATCATCTACTTTCCTATTAGACCAACAAATGACCATGAAACAGATCCAGAAAGAGGCCCAGACCTAAGAAGGTTGTAGCGCCATTGATTTTTATTTTTTATAGTTTTTGACAGTTTTTTTTGACGTTAGTTTAATTTTTAAATTACTTTTAATGTCGCTTTAAATGGTAAAATCTATGGTATTTAGACCGTTCCACGAACCTATATGCGATATTTGTAACATAATTTAAAATATTTTTATGTGTAATTCTAGTTTTCATGTAGACGACGTGATATTTATAATTTTATGAACAGCTCGTAAATAATTCACGCTACAATATAGGTCATGCTATTATTAGAAACACGAAAACCTCAAAATACAGTTAATAATTTTGGAGTTCCTTTGGTAAGATTCTGTAATCCGCTTTTTGAGGTAAAACTTTTTTAGGCCATGATACCCTCATTTTTTAACGTATGAAACGCAATTATAATAATATTAGCATCAAGATGTGCAGCGTTTTTGTCGAAGAATAGGGAGAGAGCTATTGAGACCGATTGAGAGAGAGAGAGTGAGAAAGTGGGAACGTTGCATGAAGCAAATAGCCATGGAGCGAGAGTAGAGAGCAAGCAAGTGAGAAAGATCGAGAGATAAAGTATGGGAGATCGAGAAAAAAACACGCTATTGGTTGATGTAATCGTTTAGTAGTTACATATTAGAACATTAGATGGCAATTCTGTCCCATAACGACTTGTGCAGTAAATAAAATAAACGCGGATTTTTTATTTGGTCCAGGTATGTAAAACAAGGCCTACCCAACACAACTTCACCATCCAGGGTTGCTTTGTGTATCCTACTTGTTAACCCCTCCTCATTCATCCGTTCTACGTGACCAAGCTACCTAAGCACTCTCTTTTGTATCCTCGTAATTACGTCCTCACCCACCCACTGATCATGTATGTCACCAATACTCACCCTATCAGCTATTTATTTTATATTAGTTAAAGCGTTTAGCTGAATCCACAAATTTGAAGATTTGATGGCCTTTTGAGACCTTTATATAAATAAATCAGTCACGCTTCAACCGTATTAGGTCCTCAGATTTCTGGATCTGTGTCATGATTATTTATCAATCGAATAGGCAAGTAGGTTATCAGCCTCCTGCGCCTGAAACCGTTGATTGTTTGTGTCTAAGACAAGACGGTTTCCTCACGATGTTTGCCGTTGGGGCGGATGTATAAAAAAGGCGAATGTAGAATTACAAGCGGGGTTCGAACATACGACAGCTCGAACAGTTGCACGCACAAGCCACTAGGCGAACACCTCAGCAGGCAAAGATTGAGCCTTTAAGCCAATTGTTACTTTAGGCCATCATTTTTCATTTCGTGTAAGTTAACTAATTCAAATGTTTCATTTGTTTATTTCAATAGTTCTCACGGTATATTTTTGAGCAAAGCCCACAGTTTAACTAACTTCCATTATTCAATACTAATCTATAAAAATGAAAATTTGTTTTTACATATAAAAAAAAATGTCTGCCAGTGCAAATATTCTAAATTATATAAATGTGTTACAAGGTTCACGACAAAATGGCATAACCATAAACTATAACCTTGACATTGTCTTTGAAATATGTTTTTTAACCTGTACACATAAAATGTTTGTCTATCGGGACATTTACTAAATAATGTTCTGTAGCGATAGAATACAAAATACTGGCTTAAAATTACTAAACGAAGCGTCTCTCTCCATGAATGATGATCCAAATTACAAATGTCCAAGATTATGTTTCAGCCATATTTATAACACTAATATGGTTTTTTCGCGGATAATTGAGACATTTCAGTCTCTTGTTGATTTATACAATAATACAAAAACTATTATATTTTTGTTAACTCCTCATCACCATCTCATTTATACTACAAGTGAATTAAATAAACTATCATTCCTAAATTCTTCTTTCGTCAACTAAAAAAATAAAAAACCAGTTGCACTACAACCATTTTAGGTCTGGGCCTCAGATCTGTATCTGTTTCATGATCATTTGTCAATCTAATAGGCAATCAGGTGTCGATTTTTTGGGTGTAAGGCAAGCCGGTTTCCTTAGAATGTTTTCCTTCGCCGTTCGAGCGAATGTTAAATGCGCACACAGAAAAAAAAGTCCATTGGTGCACAGCCGGGAATCGAACCTACAACCTCGGGTATGAGATTCGCTCTCCTAAGCCACTAGGCCAACACTGCTCTGCTGGTGGTATTTCCACATCTATTAAGGAATATTCTATAGGAAAAAAAGTTTCGGCCTTCATTAAATACATATACTTAAGTAGAGAGTTGCTATTTAATTTTACTCGTTAATACCTTTAATTCCAAAATTAATATTTATAGAGGCCACCTGCGTACATTATATATATTATATTAACCTACTTGAACGAGTTTGCCCAGGAGGACCTTTTATTGTGAGCAAATGAGCTCCGAGACTTGAGTTTAGTATTAGCTTAAGTCACGTTTTTAAATTGAATATTTTGGCATTTATTAGCATTACAAACCTATTTATATTATACCTTAGTTTTGGATACTGTCGAACTCGTGTCGCGATGATCCGAGAAAGTGTGTATATTAAAATATTTATTCACTGATTTTATATTATTTTAGTTAGACTCAGTTAAAGTACTCAAATATACCATTATTGATAAGCGACAAAATGTTATTATACCCAACACACAAATATAAAGTAATTATTTACATTTGTTTTCTCATTGATATAAGACTGAATTTCTTTATTAGTAACCATAACAATGAAATATAAATTATTTACAGCAGTACCTACCTTTAAAGCTGGCAGAATTTCCTCGCTGTATTGCGATACATATCCGTTGAGCGAGGAAAGCACCAGCTCTGGAGTCACCAGTACTATCTACCAGGCGCCAACTTAAATCTATAATTAGCGCCTGGACACTTGAACCCCACGGCCCCAGAGTCTCTATTACAAACAACCCATAAAAAAATCAATGGCGCTACAACTTTTTAGGTCTGGGCCTCAGATTCTGTATCTGTTTCATGATCATTTGTTAATCTAATAGGCCAGTAGGTGATCAGCCTTCTGTGCCTGACACACGCCGTCGACTTTTTGGGTCTAAGGCAAGCCGGTTTCCTCACGATGTTTTCCTTCACCGTTCGAGCTAATGTTAAATGCGCACATAGAAAGAAAATCCATTGGTGCACAGCCGGGGATAGAACCTACGACCTCAGGGATCTGCATGCTGAAGCCACTAGGCCAACACTGCTAACAAACAAACAACCCATACCTTTAATAAAAAATCGAAATGAAAGAACCAATCATAATGTTGAAATCCCTGAGATCAATCAACTCATGTGTGATGCGCGTCGATCAAGCGGAATGGGAAATCCACATTGCTTGTTTTCAATCGATGTTTTTTATCGCGTATATTACGGGGGACGTCCCCGACTGCGACCGAAGTGGTGGAAGGAAGGTGTACTGTTACTCCAACTTAATAATGTTAACCTTAATAGCCGGCCCAAAGGCCCCAATGACAATCGCCTGAAGGCCAGGACGGAAGCTCTCTGAAGTGAGCGAAGTACTAAGTATAGGTCCCCCTATGAAGGCGATTTTTACCCTTATCTGAACATTACTTTTCCTAGCCGCGCGGGCGTCGTTTAATTTGTCGTTAGCTATTGTTATAAGATCATCCAGCGCTAGGACATGTCGGTAAGTTGTAGGTACATATGCTTTATCCGAAATACTTCGTTAGTGCGTTTCAATGAAACGTAAGTGATTTGTAAGAATATATTGTAGATGTCGCTACACGACGTCGCTGGCTCGTCTTTTGTTATATGCTACCTCAGTTTGTATACGTACACGATTTTGCTAACCCTACATACATTATTGTAATGCTTTGTCATTGTCACTGTTTACATATGAAAGCGTCAGTGGTCGTTAGACCTTACGGTATAAGGGTTAAAGTTAAAAGAATGTCGGAAAGAAAAAATAGTTTTACCCTATCAAATGCTCGAAGTTTTCATTTCCTTAACAGGTATAGTGTAGTATTGTAAGTAAAATTCTTTTCTTAGAGATAACAAAAGCCGGCAACGCACGTATATGTGTATGTCTATCACTTAATTAATAATAAATTGCTGCTTGTTTATAAAGAAAATATACTTACCTGGTTCAGTCAGAACTTGTCGGGTTAAATGGAGGAGAGTCAGAAAAACGCCCTTACGATACACACACACAGCCACGGTTTTATATGGTTTCAATTATATTTGTTTATAATGTTATTTAAAACTACATAGATCCTTTGTTTTTATTTTATTAACTACGATATTGCGGATGCCACACAGGGCCACCTAACTAACTGCTATCATTTTCTATTTCCATAAGCGACGCCTCCACGAAAATCAATTTCACAAAGAAATCGCCAAATGGGTCCATTGATACAAGATATTTTTAATGAAAAAGGCAATCGAAGATCTTCGAAATATAAACATGGTGTCACTGAAGGGATCTAATTTGTATATAGTACCCCGAAAAACTTTAAGACGTTTGTCAGCTACAGTAAATCTACCAGCTGATGTAGCTTATGTGAAATGGAGAGTAAAAAGTATGTTAACGGAGAACTAGAAAAACAATGGAACATAAGTTGTTCGGTTTAACACGAGAAGATGTCATGAGTTTATCACCTGGCAGTAAATACTATCATCCATAACTTACTAACGGTTATGAGAAATGCGATGTTTACTGATGTAACCTCTGTTTCAAGAGACGAGAATAAAACATCCACTGTATGTTTTGAACAAGTTGCATCTCCCATTACGAGGTCACCAAATCCATCGACATCAAGAGACTGTATGACGCCATTTCAATAGACCCCAATACCACAATTAGCAAGTAGAAAAACTACTAACCCAGGTACAAGGGCTGCTAAGTCTAGATTGCTTACAAAACGTAATTGTATGACCCTATGTAAAAGAAAGAAAATCAAATCAAAAAGACACTAAATAAATGAAAAAAGAGAAAGGACACAAATCAAAACGAAGATCCAAGTAGGTAGAAAGGTCAAGCTTAGAAGAAAACTAACGACAGTTCTGACAAAAGTCCAGATAAAAGCCATGTCAATGATGCAAAGTGTTTGTATTGTTCTATGAATACCAGATATGAAATATGTGTTCAATGCGTATGTTGTTAATGATGGGCTCATGAAGAATAATTAGGAGTGGAAACCGACAATTTTATTCTGCAAAATAGATTATTTCATCTATTTTACTATTGAATTTGTTATGGAGGGCAATACGGTTACATTTGAGTTTATTTTAATTTTGTTGGATAGTTTAGCCTTAAATGTTGAGTACTATTAACTTCAAAGAACTGATTTAAGCAATAAAAACTGGTCTCATATCATTATCATAAAAAAAGATTATATTAAAAATGAACGTAGTTAGGTACGTGTATGGACAAAAATTGTTCGTTCAGTTAGGAGAAGCTAATGACGACGTTACGTGTTAAATATCGTAAAATCAGTGGACGTAATTGCGTAGTTTGACGTGAAGTTTATTTAATTTTCAACGAGCAGCGTTGTTCTTGAGCTTGAGCGAGCCTTAAGGTCTTGTTATTCTATGTAAACAGTGACTTATTAGCGTCCTTATATTGTAACTTCCAATCGCGATACTGACAGCGATCCAATCAAACAATTCAAGCCGATCTAATCGGTCAAAATGTTAGAAATCTGAAGCAAACAGGTGTAGGGACACTGTTTTTTTTTAATTAAGCAAAGACATATATATTAGTTAAACGTAAACAATACGTAATCCCTTTATTAATTAAAGGCATTTATATTTAATATAATTGAATTGCTTGATACTCGCCTATAACATAACCTAAAATGTATTTATCTCTTTTCATATTACTGTAAACACAATTGGACTGAAAGAGACAAATGTACATGTTCAACATGTATACGATTTTTTAATAACAGTATACTGAAAAAAGTTCATTGTTCCGCTTTCACCTCCTTTTAATAATAATAATTAAGCCTCATTTATTCCTTGAAACATTCTTCCATCTTTACTGGCTTCATCTCTCTATATCTTGAGAATTTTTCTCCCAATCTTCTCCACCAACTTTATTAAGCACGTAAGATCACCGTGCAAGAGGGCAACCCCTCCATCTTTTCCCTGGTGGCGTTTTCTACCCATTTCTTCTTCAGTGTTTTACAATGGGATAGTGCATCAATAACTAGAGTTTTTTTTCTTACTTCTGTAATTTATATCTTAATAGATAATATTTCTTAATATGTATAATCTATATTTCAGAAGAGATTCCCATCATAGAGTGAACCGCCCTCCATCCGCCCAATACAGTGCGTTTGGTGAACTACTACGAACATGTACACCATCTGGGTTACAATGCGCCTTGTTCTGCGGTGGATCACGATGCAAGTATGAGTTACCTTCGAAGCGATCATCAGCGATACAAGGACTATACTCAGACTGGTATCTATTAACTTAAAATCTTTCACAAAAAGCTATTTGGCACAGCTTAAAAATATTTTTAACTGCATATTTATTGGTAAATTTAACCTATTAAGAAAACACTTTTTAAACGGATTGAAGCTGTGTATTATTGTTATAAACTTATAATTATTTACATAATTTAAAATTTTAACGTACGTTAACGTAACGGTGACCGTGACCCACGCTTCAATCCGTTTAAAAAGTGTTTTCTTACTGTGTAAAAGCTATGTCAACAAAAGACAAATTTAACCTATATAGGTATTTTTAATTATGTTAAAAAGCTAAATTAAACATTCATCATTAAACCGCACCATTTCATTTGCATGTAAGGGAGCGTTCAAGTATTACGTCACGCAATTTTTGGAGAGTCTTGAACACCCCCCCCCCCATAGTAAAACGTTTCGTGACCCACCCCAGTGACCATTATGTGGTGTAAAGTACTGGAAAGTGGAAAATAATATTGTTACGAGCTAGGGGATCGGATAGAAAATGCCGTAGATTTATTCAAGGGTTCATTTCTTGAAAAATCAATGAGGAATTTATGGGCACAAATTAATTGCAGAGATGCACTAATTACACAGTTCTGATCTTCTCTCTCTCTCTCGTATCATTTCGTCCTTGTCTCACACCTAGAAAGTTTGGTCTAGAATATTCCTTCATCAAAGGGGTATACCTAGGCCTGAAAACGCCTGAAAACGGGTCCCCTGAAAACTGCACCACTCTACTACACATGTTCTGAAACCGACTGAAAAAAGGTTTCAGCTTCCTGAAAACTAGGGTAACATTATGGAAATTACAATTTTCTAATATGTGATTGACCCTCTCCTGAAACGGTCAGAAATCATATTACAGCCTGCTAAAAAGTTCTCTAAGTAGTGGAAAAACCTAGAAACATTGTAGTCGACCCGTCTTCGTAACAATATTAACAATAACGCGTAATTCAATCCCCGCCCCGCATCGTAACGTTTTACAAGAGCCCCCCCCCCCCCCCAAATTTCGTTACGCAACACTTGAACGCTCCCTAAACAAGAAAACAAACATCAAGATTTTGACGTGTTTATTATCATTCTTAAATTATTTCTCGATCAAAACTCAGTCTTTGATTACACAGATACGAAGAAGACATTTTATTTACATAGTATGACATCATCGTCCTCGTCGATTCGACAAAGCGTTTTAACATTCGAATTTTTCTTCAAATAATAGTAGAACGAAACGTCAAATACTTCAATCAGACTGTCTCTTCAATAGTATGGTCTGGACCTCAGATTTATGATACGTCATCGATTGTTTTGTCTAAACAGAATGTAGGTGATCAGCATTTTATGCCACACGTGGGTCTAATACGGGCATTACTATGTTCTCCATCAATAGAGAGTAATAAATGCGCACATCGCAAATCCATTCGAGCACAGAAGGGACCGAGAGTCGTACGCTGAAACCAGACCAACACTGCCCCAGACAATGACAATTGGCTGATAAAATCACCCATTTTCATTGGAATTAAACCATTATGACTGTACTACACATGACGTTAACAAAGTATTGTATAAGTTGGTCATAAAAGTTATACCAGCTATTATAGCAAGCTTTCTGTTTATTTAAAATATGTATCTTGAATGACAGCCTATATATATGTATACTGCTTATTTAAACTATAATTATTTCAAGGTAAGGTACATAGTCGTACAATTTAAGTTGCAAGTAATACCTAATCACTATAATAAAACGGAACGGAGTCACGCGATAAATATATTCATTTAAAATTTACATGAAAACTTATATTTCAAGTTTTTTGGTCTTATGTTTAAAACATGTTTCGTTATTACTATGACCTTGCAAACTTAATTGGTAGTTCGTTCTGAAGAGGAAATGCAATAATGCAAAATGCTATAATGCAATATGGCTCATAAATTTTGCTTATTACACAATTTAAATTTGAAGAAAGGAAGGATATAGTGAGCCTCTTTGTGGAATGGCTTATTGAAGTATAGTGGAACTGGAGAAATTTATTATTATATAAATCAATAATAAAATTAATTATAATTTAAATTGAATAAATTTATACAGCTCAATATGATAGATTTGTAAAAAATATTACAGCAGGTGTACATGTTGCAAAAAACCAAGAAAAATTGATTGTTTGTGGAGACTTAAATGTAAATTTGCTTGACAACTCTAGTTCAAGTAAACGTATGCTTAATCTCTTTAAATCATATAATTTTATTGTATCTACTAGGATAACAGCCACCACGGCAATTGTATTGACAATATCTATAGTGATATAGCTCCTGTTAACATCTTTATTATCAGCAAACTAACTAATTTTGATTCATTTATTGATGAATTCAAAAATGTGTTCACTCCAAAGACTCTTTTGGTCTCGGAGAATCCTACCTTTTGTAACTGGGCAACTCTGGAGTTACACAAGAAAAATATATGAATTGTAAAATGACAGTGAAGAATTTATTAACACATGTTAGGATATTCTCAAAAAGTTTTATTAGTTAGTAAGTCGAAACACTTAAGTTTTAAAATAAACAACAGCTCTGAAAATAATAAACAAGGTGACTGGAAGAAACTCCAGAAACGATACAGATTATAAGGTGAACATAAACGGCAAAATAATTATTGAAATTATAAAAACTTTTAAACAACTAAAATTAAAAAAAAGACAATTTAATAAAGTTTATTGCTCAATTTAATAAAGTTTATAAATCAAGTTAATAAAGTTTATTGCTCAAGTTAATAAAGTTTATATATCAAGTTAATAAAGTTTATATCTCAAGTTAATAAAGTTTGTGTTACCTAAATGAATAAATGATTATGAATTTTAAAAAATATTTATTTAATTACTACTAGCGCCACCTGTTGCATTGTATTGACATGTGTCTAAAATGTCAGTTGCTTTTGATACCAAGCACGCAGTTTATTATATATACATGTATAATGAATATATTTTATCAATGTTTGAGATCGTTTCCTTATGTAACACATTATTATATTACAACAGAGAAACCTGGTACCAGGTCTGGTAGACCTTTTGTATTCAGTGTTTGTCTCTTACCAGAAGTTACCAGAAATAAAGCAGTAGTGGAGATATTTAAAAACAACACATCTTAAATTGACAAAATCAAACGAAGTTTGTCTTCGACATTAAAATAATTTAAAGGGTTAATTGTTTGAATTTATCATACAGTAAGAATTTAGACACGTCTAAATCAGTTTTATTGGAAGTTATTGGTTTTGTTTGCCCCATGATTTTTGCGCTTTGGTAAAATAGCCGATGTACTATTTAACTATTTGAGTGCACAGACGCTAATTAAAGATTATTATTAGTTGGTTGTAAATACTTCCGGTGACCCAGAGCTGGTGCATTCCTCGCTCAACGAATAAGTATCGCAATACACCGAGGATAAATTATTGGAAGAGGTCGATTTGGTATGAGGGTGTGCAACTGTTTAATCGATTGCCATCTAAAATTCGCAATATTGGCGTGTTTGACAGATTCAAGGGGGCATTAAAAATGCATGTCAAAGTGAATGTAGTGAACTACAATTGGGACGTGTATCTCGTATTTTTGTGATGAGAAATAAAGTTCTTTAAACATATTCTGCCAACGTTAAAGGTACACTGCCACAGAGACTAAACTTTTTTAAAATTTCTATTTATTAATTTTTAATTATTATTATTACTACGCAGGTAAAAAATTGTGAATATTTGTTTGTTGGAATTAAATATAAATGTTAAATACATTAATACAATTACGTTGGTCAAAATACATTCTATTCATACGCGGGCGGAAGCCAATACAAGTAGACCTTGTATAACTTCTGTAATAAACGTAAATGGTAAAAAAATATCATTATATATTTATTTATATTATAATGTGACTATTGTTTCAGGGTCACCGTAGACATTCTGGCGATGGCGCGTCCTAGCACTACGAGCATCGCTGCTAGAAACATCATTCAGCAACTTCACAGGTACATTGTGTTGTGTTATGTTATGACATAATGTGACACATACATAATACTATAGTATACACAATACAAACTCTAATATGAGTCAAACTTAAATCCTATATTCATTAGTTCCGCTTCACGAATTTTAAATTTATTATAAAAAATTGTAATTACTACAAGGTTCCTGTTTATTTTATTCTTTCTTTTCATATTTAAAATAATCAGGTAGCTTGTTTTACGTCAGAAGGATAAAAAAACAACTAAATAATTATATTTTTTAACTTAAAGGTTTCACAGCGTAAACTAAACGAAGTCTTCCACAATCACAATATTTTCTTTTGCAAACTGTGGAATTGACCCCCTGGGAGAAAAGACCTCCAATTAAAAAGAAGAGTATAATCCTCCCGCAGCCGGAAACGCCTAAAGCAACCACTATAATGGTTGACCATGACTTCCCCTTTTGGGCGTCTCGTAGACTCTTTGCTATTGTTATTGAAACACCGGCTTCTATTACTTAACCTCTGGACAGAGGGCTTTAATCATGAGCTTCGCATACCTCCCTCTAAATCTTTCCAAAGAGCCGGGCCCAGCGCTTAAAAATAATGAAATACTTTTTATCATAGTGTATAAAAATAGATCTGACTT
The DNA here is from genome assembly GCF_905147105.1 of Pieris brassicae. Classification (NCBI taxonomy): domain Eukaryota; kingdom Metazoa; phylum Arthropoda; class Insecta; order Lepidoptera; family Pieridae; genus Pieris; species Pieris brassicae. The sequence continues at coordinate 21,105,044 of NC_059667.1, read as the reverse complement.
TGAATTAAAGTCTGGAATATTATTGCAATTCTTTCATATTTCATAATATAAGACCAAAAGACGTAAACGAAGTCGCTTCATCATTTTAGTATAACCGAACCAATTCGACTAACGGCCAAAATTTATATTCAATCTCAATCCAATTTCAGCCATCTCACATCGACAATCCAATCCATTTCTACAGAAAAGCCAATATTCAATCCATAGATTGAGTTACCAATGTAATTGTTCAATGATCCTTCAGAGGACCGATCAGACATTGAATTCTCTGTATGAAAATTAATGTTTACACATGCCAATAACCTATCTGTCCATTTTGACAGTTGCTTACGCTGGCCAAATCAATCCCGGATAGCTATCGGTGAAATTTGTAGGGTTATGGATCGGGATTACGATCCAACTTTATATTCATTAGTAATATGTGTTCATATTCGTCGTCCTCCAGTTCTAGTGACAGTGATTTGGAAATTTTAATGCAATTACCCGATTGGGACGGTGAAGTTGTTGGTGATATATCCAAGAAAAGAGTGTACCAATTCTTAAATAGCAAGCACTCTCTTTCTCTGCCATTGAGAATGCCCATGGGCGGTGAATGTCACTTAGCTTCAGGTGACCTTCCTGTTCGTTAACCACATTTTCTATTATTAAATATTTGGATATTTCTACGTATTGAGAGACGTTTTTTATTAGACTACATTTTTTTTAACTCATAATACACAAAACATATTAAAAAACCTGGATTTTTAATTGTCTGGAATTATTTGGCGTATGAATTATATAGTTCTTTTGTTTGTTCCAGTTGGGGTGTTCGCACAGTGATCAACTTACAAATGCCTGGAGAGCATGCGAGTTGTGGTCCTCCTCTCACGAACTCTGGTTTCACCTATGACCCTGTGATCTTCATGGCGAATGACAGTGGGTATTATAAATATATATAATAATAAAAAAGCCTTTTAATTCTTACTTATAAAACAAGAAGTTAGATTAAGTTAGTTTACTTACATACAGTTATTAGCCTTGTTAGTAATTAAGTTTGTATCCTTATCCTTGTATTATATATGTATATCACATACAAATTATTAACACTTTATTGTACTCGTACAGAAATTAATTTATTAAGAATAACAATTTTTAATTCTTAAATAAACATTTATATTAACCGTAATCATAATAACTATAAAACCTACCAAATTCCATAACTATAATAGCGTCGTAATATTGAGCAGTTGAGCAGTGATGGCCAAGTGCCTTCAGCGTGCTACTCTCATCCCTGAGGTTGTAGGTTCGACAACCGACACCGCTGTGCATCAATTGACTTTTTTCTAATTGTGCATTTAACATTCGCTCGAACGGTAAAGGAAAACATCGTAAGGAAACCGGCTTGCCTTAGACCGATAAAGTCGAAGGTGTGTGTCAGGCACAGGAGACTGATCACGTACTTCCCTATTAGATTGGCAATTGATCATAGAACATACAGAAATCTGACGCCCCGACCTAAAAAGGCTGTAGCGCCACATAATTTTTTTTTAATATCGACCAGTAGGCATAAATTATTTAACTCTATCTTAAAGTAAAAAATATTGTGCGCAGTGCGGTTATTATTTTGTCAAAACTATGCCGAACTAAAGGGATCAATATCATAAGGGGTCAATACATCCCAAAAGCCTTTAAACCTGTGGAGGAAGGAAGGTGGTCTGTTCCTCCAACCTAAAGGAAGGATCATCGACAAGGACAACTAACCTCGGACTGGTGCGAAGGCCGGAATAAATTCGTTAGCGAGTTTAATTGTATGATGCTATATCAATGATTTGTAAGCGCAGATTGTTGATACAAACCTTTGACAACAAACACCAACTCGATAGCTACAAAAAATATCCATAAAATATAGTATCGTAGTTACTAAAGAACGTAATTATTATATTTTAGAAAATAATTTTACATAAATCTTATTAAACAGTTATAATGAATAAAATTGTTTAAAAAAATTGTTCACAGTATACTACTATAACTTCGGCTGGCCTGACTATGGAGAAGCAAGTCTTTGCGGTCTACTTGATATGGCGAAGGTCCTGTCCTTCGCTTTACAAGAAGGAAGAGTAGCTATACATTGTCATGCTGGTAATTATTTTATTAAATAATAATGCTAAGGTAATGCCGTTAATCATATAGGGCTATTTACCGTTCGTGTATTTGTGAAGGAAATCTAGATATCGTAATTTCCAAATGATTTTTTTTTTCATTGTAAATACATTTATTATTAAGTATTTACATAATAGCTTTTATAACTTTAACATAGTAAAACTATGATAATTTATTTTACAAAGAAAGAGTATACCAATGCATCAGTGGCCGGCCACGTAGTCCTGTCAATCCAAGTCCTGATGTCAGGATTCGCCATCCCATTAGCCCCTATTCTATAGTGAAATCGTTTGATTATCTTTCGTAGGTACATACCGTTGTATTAAATTTTTTAATAATAATACCTTAACTAAAAGAGCATGTTAAATTATAAACTAAATTAAGACTTTATCGGTAATAACTGTAGGGTAATAACTTGTTTAGAATGTCCTTGTACATTTTATACTTATGAGAATTAGAGGTACAGTCTTGTCAACAAACGTCGTATTTACCACGGTAATTATACCTGATCAAACCTAGCTATATCACACCTAATATTCACAATGTACACAATTTTGGACAATCTCAATATTGACATCCTCGAATCAAATATAAGCAACGTCCTGATCCAATGGCCTTCATAAATCTAAAATGTGGCCAACACACTTAATACTGACTTTATTTAAAACAACCAGCTATTTAATTCTTCCTTTTGCTGTATTGCTCATCGGACTTCGGTTTTGGATTCAGCCCGTAAAAGCCGTGTGTCGGTGTAAAACAAAATTAAGTGGAAAAGTTGCTTTAGTGACCGGAGGTAACTCTGGCATCGGATTAGAAACAGCCAGAGATCTAGCAAGACGAGGAGCTAGAGTGATCATAGCCAGTAGAGACGTCTCTAAGTCTACAGAAGCTGTTAGAGACATCATCAACACCACTGGCAACTCTAACGTTGAGCATAGACAACTGGACTTGGCTAATTTTAAAAACATTCGAAAATTTGCCGAAGAGTTTAATAAAACTGAAGATCGTTTAGACATTTTAGTAAACAATGCCGGCGTGAGTGGCTTGAACTATCGCTTGACTGAAGATGGACTTGATATGCTGATGCAGATCAATTATTTCGGACCAGCATTGCTTACAAATTTGCTCCTCAACAAGTTACAACAATCCAAACCCAGTAGAATTGTGACAGTGACATCATCACTACAGCACGACGGAAAAATCGATTTGCATAATCTAGAATCAAAAGATTTATCCTCGTACTATCAAAGGTATGCGAATAGTAAGCTGTGCAATGTCATTTGGACTAAAGCTCTGGCACAGCGAGTGGATAGCGTTTCTGTAAATTGTGTTCACCCAGGTTTAGTTTACACAGACATTTATAACTCTTTCGGTGTTATTCAGAAAATTGCAATACTTAGTGTTATTAGACTTCTTTTTAAGACGGCTGAAGAGGGAGCCCAAACGTGTATACATTTGTGTGTCGCTCCAGAACTTGAAAATAAATCTGGTAATTATTATGTAGAATGCAAAGAGAGGCGACCTGCAAGAGTTGCCAGAGATAAGGATTTTGTTAATAAAGTTTGGAATAGAACTATGGAAGTAATAAAGCAATGATACAATAAAAGCAATTACGTATTTTCTTGTTTTAATAAGGACTGTAACTTGTAACTCGTTTAGTTATTAACGAGTCTTAAAGGGCGTGAATACAAGATAAATAAGCCCTTTCAAGACTTATACGATCTACAGCCTTAATATTTGTTTGATAAAGTTATTTTTAACATGCCAGTTCTAATAAATTCGGATCGATTAATATTGAGCGACGTTTTTCTATATAAAAGTTAAATCCCTTTTCATAAGGAAAAGATTTTATTTAATGTATTCAGAATAGTTAATTATTCTTATAAAATAGCATTCTATGTTAATTTATTACAGTACGAGTCAAAGATCAGTTAATAATTAAAATGTAATAGGTCTTAACAGAACATAATTTTGATAAATAATTGTCCTAGTGTTGTTCTGTTAGGTGTTGATAAACCCTTAAACGGTTTCTCTCTACACTAGTGGTACCCCTTTTATTCTTAATTTACGCACATAAGTTGCGAGCACAAGCAACAACAAAACTATTTTTCAAGTCTTATTTCATTTTATTGGGAATGCATGTGTATTTTTATAATTAATCCATCTGAATGTACCACTTTACAAATAAACGATCTATTTGTTTATTGCAGTTGGTTAACTAAAATGTCAACAAAGCTTAAATCGTTTTAAAATACACAAGTAGCAAAAAATACTTTTGTACATCACTATAATTACCAGTTTGCTCTGATGTTGAAAATAATCGCATAATAATTCGTTAAGCATTAGTCTGACTCAGAACTTGTCTTAACATGTTCACAGTCATTTTATGGTTTATAATATTCATTTTCGCTATCATTATATGCAGTGCGTTAAGTATTCTCATTTACAAAATTATTTTTGAGCCAAAAGCTGGGATATGCGCTTGTCAAACAAGGCTCGATGGAAAGATTGTAATTGTCACTGGAGGCAATTCAGGAATTGGTTTTGAAACAGCGAAGGATCTGGCTAAACGTGGTGCAAAAGTTATTATTGCTGATGTGCAAAATTCTGATAAAACCGTTGATGAAATAGTCAAAGCAACTGGCAACACAGAAGTAGAATATGCCAGATTAGATCTTGCTAGCTTTGCTAGTATTAAAATATTCACAGAGGATATTAAAAGAAGATACAACCACATAGACATATTGGTGAATAATGCTGGGATTGGTTCTATAAACAAACATTTTACTGAAGATGGTATTAATACGGTAATGCAGATAAACTATTTCGGGCCATTTTTGCTAACTTTAAGGTTACTCGATACCTTAGCAGCTTCCAAATCTAGCCGGATTGTAATAGTAGCTTCAGCGGCACACTATTATGCTAAATTTGATATAGATGACATCATAGGAGTTAAGGAAACCAGCTTTTCAACGTTGTACGCCAACAGCAAACTCTGTAACGTTCTGTGGATGAAGGCTTTATCAAAAAGACTGCATAAGAACATTACTGTTAACTCGGTTCATCCAGGAATTGTGAAAACAAAAATATTTGACAATTTCCTCCTGTCAAGTGTGATATTGTTCGTGATTGATATCTTTTTCAAATCGTCTGAGCAAGGCGCTCAAACCAGCATACATCTATGTGCTTCAAGCAAATTGGAGGGATCGTCTGGCAATCATTACGCTGATTGTAAAGTTAAAACGATTTCACGGTATGGAAGGGATGAAGAATTAGTAGAAAAAGTTTGGACAACAACGACGGCTTTGCTTGAAAAATATTTATCGGATTAACCGCAGGAATTCGTTTAAAGAGTCTTGTCAATTGAAATCCGTGCGTGACTACTTAGTTTTTATTATAGTTTCTAACCATAATTGACTATGGTTACAAATAAATTTTGAGTATAAACAGGGAGATCCGAACTTAATAACAATGCATAATAAAAATTAATAAAATAAAAGCGTTTTATTTATTATAAGATGGCCTAGTTAGGTTCCCGGTCAAAGTACACATGACGGCGATCATAGATTAAGAAGTTTTTTATACCCTTGGCGGTCATTGGTAGACTGCCCTAAATAGTATACATAGATAGAATCCCTGAGAGCCCTGTAGAATGACTTCACCGAGTCAACATTATATTGTATGGCGTATGTATCGGCTATATAAATATAGTTTTCTTTATATGTTTTGCTATATTTCTATTAATGGCGTAGAAAAATTAATTTACATCTGTATCCACCTTATTAAGTTATTCAAAATTAAATCAGTCTAATTCCACTCTCCTAAGGTACTTCTACTCTCTCTGACAAATTGCGTTGGCACTGTGATAAAAAGAGATTTTTAATTAATGAATAAGAGTGTGAAATAACATTATTCTTATCTAAAATTTGTCCAAACGAAGTCAACATAACATAACAACTAAACATGATAGTGGAGTTGTTATATGAAAACTAGGAATTAATAAATAAATTATTTAGCGCATCTTGCTGGTCCAGTATTGTAGAACGTTTATAGAGTGAGGCACAATAAATTGTAAGGCAATTGAGAAAGCTTAAGCGGTTGGTTCATTAGAAATACAAGAATAATAATTTAAAACAATCATTGTAAATTTATATGATTAACAAACTATTATTTATTAATATTGATTATTGAATTTATTTGAGATTTAATGAAATTGAGATTTTCTGTTTCACAATATATCACTTTATTTTACACAGTAATAGTAATAGTAATAAACAAGTAAAATGTATCCAACATATAACACTAAATTACATTCTTGTAAGTGGCGATCACCAACATATTTTATTATGTTTACATAATACATTTTGTATTATATCTTATATCAATATAATAATCCGACATTTGCTTAAAAGTATTTGTCCCTCTATATTTGTATATTTCGATTCTATAGATTTCCGTCCTTCAGCCAGCTTACGAAGGAAGATATTTCTATTTGATTTGTGCCTTTAAAAACATAGTTTCGTTTTTTACTAAATATAAAACAGTTTCTTTGTAATATTTATGTATAATATTCAGTTTCGTTTCTTACTAAATATAAAACAGTTTCCTTTAATGTTGAAAAAAATACAAAACAGGTAAACACATTACACAACCTTTTAACACTCACTCACAACGCGTACATACCCTCGCCCACTATCACACTGACATCCACACACACTTACACGCACATACACCCATACAACTATTTCTACTAACAAGGACTGCTTTGTTTTGTTTTACTTTCCTTATTTAAAACGTTAAATTTGTTTGCCTATCCCTATATGTATGGACACCCAATTTTCAGGCGTTTAAAGCAAGCCGTACTTTCTAAAACTGACGATAAATCATAATCCAGCTGAAAAAGATCAGGTATAGACGACGGCCAGTCTTTAGCTCTGATTAAGTGCGAAACGTTCGTTTCCAACCAAGACTTTTGTAGTCTTGCCATTGGTAGAACTACTCTTGGTTATTGAACATGATGTTGTTGAGGGGCTTCACTACCTTCTTAAGAATGGTATCTTGATACACTTGTGCCGATACTTTGATACCTTTTTCACAAAAGCATGGCTCAGTCATAGCCACAAAACCATCACTGAAGTCGGATAGTGCCCACGTTGCACTTTGTCGACTAATTGGGAAGCTTTCTTAGAGCTTTGAGCATAAATACGGTCATTTTTTTGTGACCTCCCTTTGCGTGCCGCTTCAGTAGTTTGTTTCAATTTTACTACCCTATTCATTTTTTTAAATATCAGTTAAGAAATAACTAGTACGTCTCTTATAGGCTATAAGTCCTTAGTCATCTTTTAATATACGCCACATGGTTCTAGGTGCTCTCTTCATCTCCGGAGATAAAATCTTTTGCTTTCGGGCAGAATTTCTTCGAATTCTTTCCCTTACTTTTTGACCACCTCTTTCGTAGGAACACTACGTGGACGGCCAGATCTTTTCCGACACAAACAGAGGAGGTCTCGTTGTATCTATTAATATCCAGATAGTGATAGCGTATGGAGAGTTTACAACAATGCAGTGTTGGCCTAGTGGTTTCATTGTGCAACCCTCATGCCTGGTAGTAGGGGAGTCCAAGTGAGGATTTCGGGATTTACTACAGCGTGGCAGGTTAATACAGGGGGCTACCTTGTACCCAGTTAAGTACCTCCAAGGCCATATATATGGCCGCCCGTCAAGGATAAAGGATCAGTGAGTTAATTACATGCTAAAAAGTGTAAATTTCACTAATCTAACAATTTGCAAGTGACGTAAAGATAGGGGAAGGCTGCAATGTTGTAAAAAAAATCGTCATCCCGACATCCTCGAGCGTGGCTGATTTTTTTTTTAATAAAATAGGGGGCAAATGGGCAGGAGGCTCACCCTGTGAGGTGATGTTAAGTGATACCGCCGCCCATGGACACTCTCAATGCCAGAGGGCTCGCGAGTGCCTTGCCGGCCTTTTAAGAATTTGTACGCTCTTTTCTTGACGTCGAGGTGATACGGGTGGAATTTTGTATTCTGCCTCGACGTCCGACGATGAAACTTAGCTGCAGGTATTAATCCGAACAACTCCTCTGAACACTCTCTATGGTAAATGTGGTAGAAGATGCAAAGTGACCCCACATCTCTACGCAACGCCAAAGGATCGAGCCGTTCGGAGAGGGATTGGTCATCGACGATTCCTCAATCAATTAAGTTCAATGCCCAAACCATACCCTTGGCATTTCTCTCCAAAACTCGGGAATTTTCGACGAGACACTGACAGTCTAGCGACTGTCGCCGCTACTGATGCTGGCGCTACCAGAGGTGTTATCGCGAGACATGGTTCAGTGAATATAAGCCTCTTAATTGTTAAATCGGTGAAATCCGCTTGTGGAAAGCCGATAAAACCACCAAACCTGCTTCAGATAAATCTTGAATTAAGTCTTCAGTCGGGGTCACCAATTTTGGGTTACGTACAGGTTAGCACGAAACAAATATGTGAAGGAGAAATGTTATTAAACAACCATCTTAGGCAAACCTTGAGTACCGACTGATTTATTAAATTCATGTTGAATATATGTAGTAAATGTTTACAGGGCATTGACTTAAGCTAGATAATAATGCAATGTGAGAACGATTGCGTCATGTATGTATCTCCAATTAAAAAAAAAAATATTTTTGCTTAATTATCAGATAAGGCGAATTCCCCCAGATAATCGTCATATTATGAGACATCACGTCTAGGACATTAAGATTTAGACTAATAAGTAATTTAAGTCTAACCTAATTTAACCCTTAGAAAATCTGCCGCGATCGATTTTTTTTTTAATTTTCATACAAACAATCTGATTAACATATTAACATCTGACGCGCTGGAGTATGTCCATAGCACAGTTATTTTTTACATTTTTGAAAATGTATAGCCACTCCCCCCACCGATGAAAAGGCATTCATCATTTGTAATTCTTGAAACCAGCTGCGTCATATGGTCCCCTCATGGAAGGTATTATAGGGATATGATTGAAAGGGTGCAAAAGAAGTTCCTTGAAATTTGTATAAAAGAAGGTACAATTTTTTTCCTTACCTCTACCCTACTAAGTTCTTTTTAGGGTACAATTCCTTAGAACTTCACAGAAATTTAGCTATAATCAAATTTGGTTTAAGCGTAATTAAAAAGGAGACGGAAAGCGTATACTTTCTGGGAGAAATCATGAGACTATACGTTCCGAACAATTATTACCGCTGCCGGAAACATAACCTTTTTGCTGTGCGTTCGGCTCGCACTGTCCAGCGTCAACAAGCTCCCATTCCTCGGTTACTCTCGCTGCTTAATGGGTTCCTCGACTCTTCACCGGAGAGCGACCTATTTGTGAAGCGTATGGGTGTAATATACTGTGATTTAAAAATGTACTTGGAAAAGATTAGAGGAAGGCAGGAGGTCTACTGTCAATTTTGTAAATAGCTTTATTATATTAGTTTTATGTTATTTTTAGTTTGAATTTGGCCATGCATGGGCTGTAAATACAAAAACCATTTTTTTATTGTTACTATCTACGCTCGAGTAAATCCCCATGTAGCATCGTGGGCTATTAGGTCGTAGTTTGGTCGCCGGCTGTGCACCAATGGTCTTTCTAGCTATGTGTGCATCTAACACTGACTCGTACGGTGAAGGAAACATCTTGAGAAAACCGGCATGCCCTAAGGCATTGGGTCTAAACCCAAATAAGTCGACTGACTGCAGCAGAATTCTAAGCATAAAAATTTGTTGCGGCATTAATAGACCTGTATATAAACGTACTAAAAAGCTAGAAATACCGAATATATATTGAATATTGTATCCTGAAGCTGTGTCAAATTTTTATACTTGTATACAAATGAATAGCTATTCATTTGTCTCGCTAAAACTCGAGAAGTGCTGGACCGATTTGGCTAACTATGATCTTGAAATGTTTGAGTATCAATGTATCAGTGTACCAAGGTTTTATAAATAAAATATATTTCCCTCTATAGCTGCCAGCGAATTTTACAAAAACCAAGACACACGACAAACTTGAGTTGGAATATATTCATAAATTAATTAAAATTCCCGTACTTTCAATGTTTAAGTTATTCTAATGAATAACGAATCATTAAATGTGCCAGTTTAGCGCCTTTAACATGTGGCTAGTAATTTATATATTTCTTATTATACTTAAAACTTTTATATATCTATTTCTATCACTTGTGCTACTAATAATTGGATGTCGGCTATACTTCCAACCGGTAAAAGAGGTGTGCAGATGTAAAACTCAACTTAATGGAAAAGTGGCTTTAGTGACGGGAGGGAATTCTGGCATCGGACTGGAAATAGCCAGGGACCTGGCAAGACGAGGAGCAAGAGTGATCATAGCAAGCAGAGACGTTGGGAAGTCTGCAGAAGCTGTAAGGGATATCATCCACACGACAGGAAACAATAAAGTTGATCACAGACAACTAGATCTAGTAAAATTTACTAGTATTAGGAACTTTGCTGAAGAGTTTAACAAGACGGAACAGCGACTGGATATTCTAGTCCACAACGCTGGTATTGGTGGTGTAAAACATAAAATTACTGAAGATGGATTCGACATTATTGCCCAAATAAATTTTATCGGACCGGTTTTATTGACAAGATTGTTACAAGAAAAACTGGAAAATTCAATGCCAAGTAGAATAGTTGTTGTTAATTCAATACTGCATAGATTGGGAAATATTGATTTGAACGACATACCGATGAAGAATGTGACCAATCATTATGCAAGATATTCAAGAAGTAAGTTATGCTCTATTCTCTGGACGAGAGCTTTATCAAGACGACTGGTGGGTGTGACCGTAAACTCCGCTCATCCTGGCTTTGTTAAAACAAACATATTTCAAAGATCAAAATTTATAATGAAATTTTTAACGCTGAGGGCAACGAAATGGTTCTACAAAACAGCGGAGGAAGGAGCCCAAACGTGCATTCATTTATGTGTAGCTCCACAATTTGATACTGAAACTGGAGGCTATTATTCAGAATGTAACATACAAGAATTGCCGAAAGAAGCAAAGAATGACAATTTGGTTGAACAATTGTGGGACGAAACTTTTAAATTGATAAATGGTTTTTAAAAAGTTTCTAATTCTTCTATGTAGTATTTTTCTTGAAACAATTTGTTGCTGTTACACAAGCTGATATTTGTTTCATTAATTAGAATGCTAATCAAATAATGGGTAATAAATACTACTTCCATCTTGCTGCCATTATATTGTAGATTTATTTTTTATTTGTCTTTTGTCTAGTTGAAAATGTGTTTTTTTTCCGACAACAAAACGAACCAATACGACTTGTGGTCCTTCAAGAAAATAGCGTACCAATTCCTAAACGCCAGCAACGCATTTGCAAGCCCTAATGCATTGAAAGTGTCATTGTAACTAAATATCAGGTAAGCGTCCTGTCCGTTTCTTTATTTATTTAACAGGAGTCAAACGGGCTGGAGGCTCATCTGATCCTAAGTTGTGGACATGCCCATGGGCACTTTAGGACACGGCTTTTTAGGGATTGGTACGCTAAATTAAATTAATATTCTTACCTCCAAACTGACCTTGCTGATAATAATTATTTTTTCAAGACTACCTAATTATATTAAATTAATCTTAACCTCGGTGTTTACATTATGTTAAATACGATTATCAAATACCAGATTCATTATTCTTTACGGAACTTCACAGTGACAACATATTACATATAATAAGTGCTTTAAGTGCGAAAACATGTGGCTTGAAATAGTTATAACTTTGGTATGTTTATTACCAGCAATTTTACTTGGATACTCTATACGTTTATTAATTTTAAAAACTCTAACCATACTAGAAGCAGTAATGTGCAATTGTAAAACAAGACTAGAAGGTAAAACTGTTCTGGTGACCGGCGGAAATTCAGGCATCGGCTTCGAAACGGCAAAAAATCTAGCCCAGCGTGGTGCAAGGGTCATCATAGCAGATGTTATGAACGCTGAAAAGTCAGTCGAAGAAATCATCAGATTCACCGGCAACAGTAAGGTAGAATACCGATATTTGAATCTCGCTAACTTCAAAAGCGTTAAAGCTTTTGCTGAAGACATTAATATAACAATAGACCATTTAGATATTTTGGTCAATAACGCTGGATGTTTGATGGATAACAAAGTTTCAGAAGATGGAATAAATATGATAATGCAAGTTAATTACTTGGGACCGTATCTGCTAACTAAACTGATTTTACCAAAGCTTATCCCAACACAAAGCCGTATAGTGAATGTATCATCCGGGATGTATTTCTGTGGTGAATTAGACTTGCAAGATCTAGCAGGATTGAAACCGAAGAATTTTTTCAAATCATACATCAATAGCAAACTCTGTACTGTTCTGTGGACAAAGGCGTTGGCCAAGACGCTGCCCACAAATGTGTCTGTTTTCTGTCTACACCCAGGCATGGTGGCAACAAATATTGTTGGTTTTATAAAAGGGCCAATAGGTAGTTTTTTAAAGAAATGCGCAACCGTAATTGTGAAAAATCCGTATGAAGGTGCTCAAACGAGTATTCACCTTTGTGTGGCTCCGAATATAGAAGTATTGTCTGGTAGTTATTTTTCGAATTGTAAAGTGGCAACCACGACTAAAATTATAAACGATACTAATATAGATGATTTGTGGAATGAAACTGATCTCTTTTTAAACGAAAAAATTAATGGTATTCATTGAATAATTCAAATATTATTTCTGGAAAATGTAAATACTAACACAATAGTTTTAAATTCACGTAATGTTAGATAACCATAATATCATAAAAGTCTTATATTTCAGTATTAAGCTTATTGTTTCAGACCGTAATCCAAACTAAAAAAAAAGCTTTTAAAATTATATTGTTTTTATTAAAGTAATTTAATAATTAAGAAGGATAAATTGAGAATATGTGCTCTTCAATCAATTTTAACAATAAATTAATAAAGAAACGTATGTATGGATAATAAAAAAAATCGATCGAAAGAATTATTTTCCACCCTAATCAGCTCGTTAGATTGAAATCAATTTCATTTACAAGACATTACAAATTGGCATCTAGCAATGGGATTGCGTTAGTAACACAGAGCCTATTCCTAACCCAATAGCCGACAACGTATCCATTAATACCTAAGGATCTTCTGTTATACATAGAGCTGGTGTAGTGACCTCGGATAACCCTAATAATCCAAAAAAATATCCCAGCAATACACGCTGACGATGTTTTTATAGTTTCCCTTTTCCCCTTCAACCCAAACAGCTATTGAACACTCTTTTTACTCGTGTTATTTTAATAATGAACATAACCTAATAAACACTGCTATAATTGACTGAATGATTGAAGGAGCAAACGGGCAAGTATCATCTTATGTTAAGGGACACCGAACTACCAATCCTACTCTCCTAATGATGCTGCCAACCTTTTAAGAGAGTAATATAACCTTCCAAAATAATGAACTTATTGGTTCCATATGTCACCTAAAAATAGTGGTTTTGTAAAAGGTCTATAACATCCATACAAATGTAAATTGTATAACTTAACCTTACAAATTAGCATAGGTTATTTAAGACTTAATTGACATGAAAACAATGTAATTACTATAAAATCATTTATTTAAACCTAAATATCTATCAAATATACAGTAAATACAATTTTTTAACCTACATAGTAATAATAAAAATAATTAAAAATTAATAAAAATATAATTGGAACAAATTAAAAATTTGGTGCTAGCTGTATTGCGATACTTATTCGTTGAGCGAGGAAGGCACCAGCTCTGGGGTTACTGGTATTTTCTACCAGGCGCCAGTCTCTCATATTTTGACATTTGACAGAAAGTCTCTTATATTTTGAGCCGTTTCCTCCTGCTCTGCGGCCGCCCCAGCTTTTATGCTTGTCCAAGGGGGTGAGACGGGGCTAACGTGTCCCTAGCGATAGACAATTACTTTATAAACAAATAAAAATGTGTTTATTCATTTTAAGTATATATGCATTACAATGTGTAAGATTTGGGAAAACTTTTTTGTAACAAACACCTGCGTCAGGGTTCCCAGCTCTTTCATAACAAACGTAAGTTTGCAATGTAATTAGGTTAAATACAATGAGTTAATTTGCTCTTAAAAGGGAAACAGTTATTTATTCAACGTTATAATCATTTGTTACAACACTGATCAATTGAGATTGTTAAGTGAAGTGCTGATACCTTTGAACGGTTGGTACCAACGACTGTGTATCGTTTGTAGCAGTAGGTACCTCGGTGCCACTGGACGAAAGAGAGCGAAAAAATTTAAACATTATTATCATAAGGAAAGTAAAACTTGCATAATAATTTTCGGAACTTAGCATCCTTCTTTATCATAAACGTCAGCTACCGCAGCCCATAGATTCCCATGTTAGTTGATGTGTTGCCGGCCTATAAGGGTGTAGTATTGACTTTAATACTGCGAGTTCGTAATGCGGACTGTGAAACGATCCACCCAAAGAATTGTTCAGAACAGTCTTGGTATGGTTTGTGAACTCAGTTTCCGCACTTAGACTCTCAATAGGTCCGTTGTGCGTAATTCAGAACAGTCTTAAAACCCACTTAAGTATTTCCCAACCAGACTTAGAGTCGTTAAAGAAAATAGCGTACCAAATCTTTAAAGTTCGGAAACGCACTCGCGAGCACTGGCATTAAGAGTGTCCATGGGCGGCGGTAACACTTACAATCAGGTGAAGCTTCTGCCTATTTGCCCACTGTTCTATAAAAATAAAAGGATAATTACAAAAATATTTCCCGATACGTCCAGACATCCTTGAATAAAATACAAGAGTCCTTTACAAGAAGATACTAATAAAAGTCGGTCAGTCTTGGAAACCATACCAATTAAGTTCAATCAAGCTTTTTGGCACTCAAATTCACGCCGCCGCCATTTGACACTCAATGCCAGAGGGCTGGCGAGTGTGTTGCACCTTTATGTGCCGTTATATGAATAATTCTGATACAATATTTTCATGTCTTGGACGTACCGGGGTGCTTATAGCTTGCTACTTGGTGTATTCGTTACGAATACGGGCAAACGATGCAATACGTTTAGTTCGCAAGAAACGTCCTAAATCCATTCAAACCAGTGGCCAGATACTATGTGTTCAGCAGTTCGAGCATTACATCTTACCCCAGACCGTTGTATTTAGCTCCAAGTAAGATTTTATTTCTCTGCACGACTACTTTATTTCCAATAAAACAAAGCATATTGTTTATTTTCATTTGATTAAAGTATACCCGTTGTTTGTAATAACTAAATTAGCCCGGATACTTTTAAAGTTACTGAAGTCCGTCTCTTTCTGTCAAATTGTGTTTACACCGTGATGAAAAGAGTTTACGAGCCAAGGCTGTATATTTTTCTCACTCAGGCTTTCTTAGTTTTATAAGCGTGGCGATTTCTTAAATCGTCGGAATTACGCCCCGAGAGTATAGCCAGACGACTGTTACATTGCATTCATTTATTACATAGCAATTAACTTAATTATTTCCCTTATATTCTGTTGTTGTGCTCGAGTGGTTAATATAGAGTAAAACTAAAATCATTTATTATTTAAAGCATCTTGATGACTCATGAACCGTACAATAAGAAAGTATTTATTTATCACGGTTCAATTTGATTTATTTTTTTAAGAATAATGTGTGATAATTACGCGTCAGTCATTCACAACATTTTGCTTCTTTTTTTAAATTTCAATGTCATCATAACCAGCCAGATACAAACATAAAACATAAACAGTTAATAAAACTTTATAATAACATAACTAAACAAAAATAGCAGAGCAATCAAAGTTTCTGCGTGCGACTCTTATCTGAGGTCGTAGGTTCGATCCCCGGCTGTGAACTTATGTGCTCATTTAACATCTGCACGAACGTGAAGAAACCGACTCGCCTTAGATCCAAAAAGTCGACGGCGTGTGTCAGCCACAGGAGTCTGATCACACTTGCTTATTGAATTGATACATGATCATGTAACAGATACAGAAATCTGAGGTTCTAGCGCCACAGTTTTTTTTTAATAAACAAAGTTCTAAAAAATATTATTATTTAATAACTGACTCATAGTTTATTATCAAAATATACATATTAAATCTGTATATGTTTCAGAGAACCTCTTATGTTAACTAAAGATCCAAAAACATGTGAGTTTACCCTACGTCAATACTTGTATAGACAACGAGCGACTTTACACGGCTTGGACGAGAGAGTTTTCAGAGAACTACCTAAGGTACAACTTAAAATTAAATTAAACAAAAATCAAACATTCGCGCCTGTAGATTGAAATGTCACTCAACAAATGTATATATAGTCAAAAGTTTTAAGTATACAGGATGTCCCAAAAGTCGACGTCAAGTCGAAATTTTCTCATAGGTAATGAATGCCACACCAGTTATCAGAAAAATTAAAAAAAATTAAGTTATGTATTTTTGAAGTTATGGAAATTTTCCTTTTATTCCAGAAAATGTACACCATGTGACAGTTTTTTCATTCCTGTTGTTACAAATATTTACTTTTTGCCAAAAAAAAATCTCTTACGTCATCCCGAATAGTGCTTTATGTAACCTATGAACCTAAACCCTGTGCCGATCACTCCAACTTGTAGGAAAATGTCATTTTATACCGTACCAAGTTTTCAAAATTAATTTTTCGCACTAGTTCAACTGATCGTCCTGAAAAAAAATGTACTACTCCAGTTTGGCAAGCAGCTTTAAAAGTTCGCACATTTAATAAGGATTCTAACGTGGTATAACACTTAATTCATTATTTCTTAGATCGGCCATAAAAAAGTTTTGTTAAACAAAGTCTGTTTTTAAAAATTTCTCTGGAATTACAAAAAACGCGTCTAGTGTACCCAAAGCGTTCCTAATAACCACAGCGTTGTTTAAATAAGATGGATAGAGACATTCCAAAAAATGTGAGCGAGACAGATGGTGACGCTTATGACATACGGACGCAAATAAGTATATAAGTATATATATAAATTCATTGCTGTTCGATAACCTCGCTAAATCTTGGCTAACGGCTGGGCCGATCTGGCTAATTTTGCGGAAATCCAGACGAGGTTTAGAACGTGAATAAATATGAAAATGCTCAGAATTAAATCTAAAGAAACAATTTTACTTAATGTGACAAGCACAGAGATAAACTTAACAGACACGAAGAGAAAAAATACAACGATTCATAAATTATATTCTATGTGATATACAATCTTTGTTTCAGATAGTGTTTTGTATTTGCGAGCGCCTATTAAAGTTATGCGGGTGTCAAGACAGCGGAGGTTTGGATTATCGCGTTAGAAATAGGGCTTTCTACAGAATGTTCTTATCGTATAAACTGAAACTAGGAAAGCCTCCCGATTTGACAACTCCGGAGGAAAATATCAATGGTAAATGTTTCAATGAGTTAATAGAATTTGGGAGCTACTAAGATTGATAGTTCTTGGCAAGAAAATACTTAATACGGTACTAGAAGATAGGTCTTGCCTTATATAATTAGGATCATGGAACTAAGTCTCTCCACTTACACGTGAATTGCACTAAGTACGTACCTTTTTGACTTTCTTTAGATACCATTGGCATAAAATTCTCGGGTCACAATGTTCGTTCATATGGAGTATATGAAACGGCTCGAACGATGATTTTTTTATGCATATTCAGTAAATCTGAGAATCGTCTACTATCTATATTTCAAACCCCTAAGTGATAAGGGATGTCCACCCCAAAAAATAAAAATGTGTGCGTGTACTAGTGTACACACGTATGTCGTGAAACTTCTTTATGACCTTATTTTTCGAAAAATGATACTATATGCAACTTTACGGAAATTGGTTAAATAAAGTTTAACAAAAGGCTTTTATTATCATAGACATGAACACAATACAATGATTTCATTTTACCTTCTAACTACTAAAATTATTACAGAATTTCATTAATTGTAATAGCATGATTGTTATCGTTATTATATATTTTTGTCATTAATGGCTTCAAATCTCTTCAAATAAGTAATTTTTTTTCCAACGCCGATGAAGAAGTTTCACATCAAAATTTGTATGTTCCAATCATACAAAAATACATACAACCCTTAATTGTCACCCCCCTATTTTTATTATAGTAGATAGGTTATTTTTATGGAACTAAAAAATATTTCCTGGAAATAATATACCTGGCAAAACGACTTTTGCTGGGTCAGCTATTAATATATACTATTAATGTTAGTTCGGTGTCTATAACATAACCCGGATTTATCAAAATTGCTTTGTATTAAATACATTAAATACAAGATGTCATACAGTTTAACTTAGAGATAATATAGAATTCTAATCGTAATATATGTATTTGTTTTTTTTTATTTAAATAAAAATATATTGAACTTGGAGCTTATAATAATTCTGTTGACTTGTTCTAACAAAATTCATATTTTGTACTGATTTTATCAGTGGCCTCTATTATTGTTCTGGGCCTCAGTTTTCTGAATCTGTTTCATGATCATTGGTAATAGGTAAGTAGGTGATCAGCCTCCCATGCCTGACACAAGCCGTCGACTTTTTGGGTTAAGACAAGCCGGTTTCCTTACGATGTTTTTCTTCACTGCTCGAGCGAATGTTAATTGCGCACATAGAAAGAAAATCTATTAGTGCACAGCCGGGGATCGAATCTACGACTAGGACTACTGAAGCCACTAGGCCAACACTGCTACCTATTATAATTTACATTGTACTAAAAACTTGTACGTGTAACATCCCTAGGAGACAAACCTCCAGCTTTCCCGATGATAGAATGGAGGGATCCGGTTGAAGAAGACGTGGAGAGAAACCTGGAGTCCGTTAGCAGATATACCAACTCCAACAGTATTCCTGCTGTACAAGTGTATGAGGTGCGTATTTTATGTGTTTTAGGTTTTGGCTCAACTGTCGATTATTATAAGTAACTAAATTACTGAAGACTACTTCTATTGTTCTGCAGTATACCCGTACCAGTAGGCTGTAAATCGGTTTTAAAAAGTTCATCAAAAATTTATTTAAAAAAAAGCTTCAACTCATTTCACGCGCATAAATTTACACAATATTAAGTATACAGACTACATCAGACAATTAAATTTATCTTTTCTAACTAAAATCGACTTTGGGACGTAAATTTCCTTAGGTGTCCGTTTTTGTGCACATTTATAAAAGCTGTTTCCGACTAAGTCACAAACACTTAATATTAGTATAGAGAATATTTTAGTTTAGTTCCTAATTTTGAAACAGAAATATAAAAAAAACAAGCAAATTTGATATTATATTTAAGGACACACGTGAGTTACGCATTCCTAATTACAATTTTATGACAGGCATATGATATGATATTTTTTTCAACTAAAGTACCACTTGCGTGACTCTGAAACGCTGATGGCGCAACCAAACATTGAACATGTTTACTTTCCGAGTTTCCAGCATAACAATAATTATTTCGGGCTTGTAAACAGTGAAGTCTGCTTCAAATAAACCAGATGGTATATCTAGCTAATTCCCTATAGGGGGACGTAAAAAAACTGTCGTAATCAAATCATTGCAATTGTCTTCTCATGATAACTATTTTATTTTAATTACAGGCCTTTTTAATTGATCATGAAAATCTTCCACAGGAGAAACAAAAATACATAAAACAATTAAGAGTTGAAATAAATCAGAGAAGAGAAGCAATGAGTAAAATTGATGAAGAGGTATTCTAAATATATATATACAAGCGGGTCGCGGGTTCACAAGAGTTTACTTATCTTAAAAATATAACCTTAGTCAGGATTCAAGTAGCATTTTGATAGTTAAAGAATTAAAATCGGTCAAGTCGTTTTTGAGTTTCTTCGTTACAAAACTACAAATATCTATTATTATCTCTGTAATTGGTTAGTACAACTTAATATCAGGGTTTTTGAATTTATTAAACAGGGGATTTAGTCAAGATGACTTAACAGAAGTGGATGTAGAAACTAGAAAGTCGAAAACTTAATTTGTTAGAAAATGACAGTTCGTGCCAAATTTGTATGAAACTTTATTTAACTGTCATTTTAGCCCTGACATTTTTATGCACCAAATTACAGTGTATAATTTTTATTAGGTTGAACTAAGTGTAGACTATAAGATAATATAGTTGACGATACTATCAACGATGACCAAGACCGCTACACTTTTGACATATTATGTAACCTCTCATTGACCGTACACGAACTTAAAACAATAGAATATCTAACTATGAAATATTTATTTTAGGAAGATCCCACCATATTGTCAGTACTATTATTCGAATGGTTAGAAGGCTTGAAGCAGCCAGTACTAGATAAGGAAGATCTTTCTAATATAGTCTGTCGCTCAACCAATGTCAGCTCGTGTATTATGGCTTTACAAATGGTTTGTATACGTATTATGTATTAAATACAATAGCTGTTTCCAGTGGCGAATTTACCAGCAGGCTGAGTAGACTAAAGCCTAGGGTGACATTTGAGAAACGATTTTTTTGCTACTTCATAGAATCAAAAAGATCGCTGCATGACGGTTTTCTGCAACAAATTTTGCCGATGACAAACTGCAAACTTCAATATTCTAGAGTAATTAGATAGTTCGCGGCCCCTCAACCAGTAGTCGAACTCTGTGCCATCAGCTTATACTTTGTACGAGTAAATAGAGCGAAATTGCAGAAAATGTATTTCCCTCTTGCACCTATCAACCCAAACATACTACTTGGTTGGCTGTAAACTGGATGGTTTGTGTATAATTTTGTGCTCAAAAAATCAGATACAATAAGTATTTCGTGCATGTTGGATTGTAAAAATGTTCTAGCACATGACAGTTGTAGACAACTGTCATGTGCTAGAATATTTTTACCTCTAGGTAAAGGCGGCAAAACCTGACATAAGTGAAATTAGTAATTTACTTTTTTTCATTAGTTTCACATAAAAAAAACATACCAGTTCAAAGAAGTTTTCTTATATTTTTGACCGATTGGTATTGGACAAATACAGCATTCATATCCCGTCTTCTACACTTAGATGTATTCTATACAATAATCTATATTTCATAGTTTTAACCATTTGTAATTTTATTTTCAGGAAGATATGATACTAGTCGAGTATTTACTACGTTTCGTGGTACGATTGCGCCCTCTGGTAGCACACAAGAAAGTCGATATTTTAAAAAGATTACTTGCATCTTTAACACACCAAACAACTAATATTAATGGGAAATTGTTACCCAATAAATGTTTTCCTAGACTAAGAGATGGAACTGGCAGCCATATTATTAATTTTATGCTAAGAATGATTGTTGTAATACAGCAAGACATCGCAAAACCAAGTCGCGAAGAGTCAGATGTTGTGATAGCCCCAAGAAGATTGAAAATAAAAGCGTGGACATAAAACTAGTTTTTTTTTCCTAATATAATAAAGGATTATTATTGTAAATTATGTCAAAAACTATTAAAATGTTTTTCGTAAAATTTTAAATGTATAGAAACCGCTGTTTTAAGTCTTAATTGTGACCTAATTATAAATAAATTATTTTAAAGATTTTTTTTTTCTAAATATGCTCAGTATGTAAGAACATAATGTCTCTTTAAAATGGTTTAGGTTAGTTTTGGTTAAAGTTGATTGATCCTTATTTGGTTAAAATAAAACTTCCTAATAATTCGTTGAGAAGAGGTGAAGATGGAATGTGGAATGTGTTTAATTTATTTTTTTATTGAATGGAATCTCGCTGTTGGCCTTAAGGGCCTTTACAGCTCAGCTCGGGCTGTTTTGGCGAGCGTAGCTTGGCCAAAATAGCTTGTTTTCCCGCGGCTAGCGCAAGGGCGTCTCCTGTGAGACTCGAACCTCGGCTTGGGCCGTCGCGGGCTGGTCAATCGCCTGAAGGGCAGGACGGAAGCTCACTGTAGTGAGCGAAGTGCGAAGTAAAGGTCCTCGCCTTCCCCGGTGAAGGCGGTTTTTTACCCTAGTCTGTGAATTTATATTTTTATTATTGGCCGCGCGGGCGGCATTTAATTTATTGTTTGCTACAGTAATTGGATCGTCCGGATCCGTTAGTATGTGTCGGGGCCTCCTACGAGCCTTTTTTGTCGGGAAGGGGTAATAGTTGATGCTGTTACGCACCAGCGGATTTGGATGGTGTTTAGCCTTGTCAAAGTGGCGTGTGGACGCCAACTTCATCCATTGGGCTATGGTAGGGAGCTCCAGGTCGTGATGGAGATCGACGTTTCTCACATAGAAGGGCGCACCGGTCGCGATTCTCATGAATCGCGACTGTAGCACCTGTAGCCGGTGAATATAGGAGGGGGCACAATGTGCAAAGACTACGCTAGCGTATGTCATGCACGGTCGGATGCAGGCCTTGTACAGGGTGACCTTGTGTCTGAGAGACATGTGACTCCTTTTATTTAGGAGGAAATGAAGGCGAGAGAGGACAAAATGGGCCTTCTTGCGAACGGCGGCTATGTGCTTTCGGAAAGACATGCCGCTATCGAGCGTGACTCCTAGGTACTTAACGGACTTTTGCCATGGAATGGCTTGCCCGTATAGGGTTACCTCTGTCTTGAGGTGAAATTTATCCCTAGCGTTAGCACCGGGGTTGCCCCTGGCAAAGAGAACTGCTACGCTTTTCTCGGGATTTATTTGGAAGCCCCATTTCCGAAACCATTCGCCTAACGACGTGGTAGCGGTCTGGAGTCTGTCCACGATGACACCTCTATCTTTGTGGGTGGTATAGAGAGCGGTGTCATCGGCATAGAGGGCTAGCTCCACATTGGGAGCCCTAGGGATGTCGCCGGTATACAGCGTGAACAGAAGGGGCGAGAGGACCGAGCCCTGAGGGACTCCGGCCATGATGGGGCGAGGAGACGATAACGTTCCTTCTACGCGATAGCGCGTTGAGCGGTCGGACAAGAAGTCGTGTACGATACGCACGAGTCTTAGTGGCACATTAAGGTGGTAGAGCTTGTAAACCAAGCCGTTGTGCCAGACCTTGTCGAAAGCTTTCGCTATGTCGAAGAAGAGCGCACCCGTGGCTCTCGGTTTCAGGGAGCTATTCATCCCGGAGAGGATGTGCTCCGTGATTCGATGGACTTGATGAACGCACGAGTGGGCCGGCCTGAAGCCAAACTGCTCATCGGGAATGAGCCCCTTATCTAGGGCAAAGTCTAGGAGGCGCTTTTTAAGTACCTTCTCGTAAAGCTTGCTAAGCGTATTGAGAAGGCTGATAGGGCGGTAACTGGTGGGGTTGTTACGGGGTTTGCCTGGTTTGTGAATACCAATGACAATGGCCTCTTTCCACTGCGCCGGGAAGGTGCAGTTTTCAAGGAGGCAATTGAAAATGGACACTAGTAGGCATATCAGATGGGGCGGGAGGCACCGGAGGACCTTGTTCGAGATGGCGTCGAGACCTGGAGATTTACGAGGCAGTGAACTCTTTATTAGAGTTTTGACCTCGGCGATCGACGTAGGAGGGAGCGGCTCGGGAGGGAGGGGCAGTGCTACGATGCGTTCGACCTCGCGGTTCACGTGTTCGACGTGCGCCGGGTCGCTATGATCGAGATACGGGGTGCACTGCTCCACTAGGTTGACGGCTAAGCACTCGGCTTTTTCGTCGTCGTCGAATGCGTCAGGCAGATTTGGACGCTTGAGAGGGGGCATGGACGCCACCGTGTCGGTTTTAAGGGAACGCGCGAGAGACCAATAGGCCGTGTGCGAAGGTGACAATTCGCTGGTAAGACGGTCCCAGCGTTCGTTTCAAATTTCCCGCATGCGCTCTTTCACTCGGCGCTGCGAGGCGCGGAGTGCTCTGCGGTTTTCGTCGGTCGGTGCTCTGGCGAAGGCGCGAGTCGCCGCGTTCTTCTCGGTCAATAGACGCCTCGCGTCCGGGGGAAGCTCCCAGCGTTGAGCGAAGTCATCTGGGACCTTCCGGGACGACTCGGCGACCTTGGTCTGAATGTGATTAGTGACCGAGGAGATCGCGTCTAACACGTGAGCGGACGAGACTAAATTGTCGGGGACATTTGGGAGGGCAGAGGTGTCGGCGGGCTTGAGGGCCTCGTCTAACTTCTGCCAGTCGACAATGGACTTGAACCTCTTCTCTCGAGTGTTGGGAGGGCCGAATTCAAAGTGAACCGGGAAGTGATCCGAGTCTAACTCGTGTAACGTCTCTACGCTTCGCGGCTGTAGTGCCACGTTACGTAAAACCGCTACGTCTATGACGTCCGTTGAGAGAAGGCCGTTGCCTGTTATGCCACGGCGAGTCGGTTGTATGGGGGCAATGACGTTGAAATTGAGCACGTCTATAAGCCTATTGAGGGCTAACCCATTAGGGTTTTGTTTTGAACTATTCCAGTCCCCGTGTTTGCTATTGAGATCCCCGACTAATAAGACCGAGGGGCCCATCGCAAACAGGGTTCTGAGATCGCTCTCTAGTATGTCCTTGGCGGGAGGGAGGTACACCGACGCGATAATAATCGGCTGATGGCTGGTCATGGCTACGCGCAACACAGAGCACTCTATGTTGGTAAGGGAGGGCGGGTCTAACGGCGAGCAGTGAAGCGCTGGTCTATAATAAATGAGCGTACCGCCTTTCGCCGTAGGTCGGTCGTTTCGCACTACGTTGTAATTCGCGAATCTGGGAGCGCGAACGCTGGGCTTGAGGAAAGATTCCTGTACTAGGAAAATATCTATTTGGTGGCGAACGAGGAAATCTCGAACCAAATCTGCCTGCGGCTTGAAACCGTTTGCATTGAAAGTCACTACGGACAGTGATCGAGCCTTGATCCTAGACGTGGTCGTAGCTATTGCGGTGTGGTGGAGTCTGCAAATTGTCGCACGGACTTAAGGAGCTGGACGTGCTCGATTACTAGTTGCTTCTTGTCTTCCGCGTTATTGGCGGATTTAAAAGCCTCGGAGAAGGCGACAAGAGCGTCTATGTCTAACGCGTCTACGATGCTAAACGCGAGATTTAAGGCGTCGCGGACCTTTACTGATTCCGCGGCGGCCTCCGCCGTGTGGCTGAGGGCTTTAGCCGGAGGGCTCACCTTGCGTGTGGGCCTCTCCGTTATGACGGGGGTCGGCGCCGGCGCCTGGGAAGGCTTCACGGCTGCCGATTTTGTTGGCAGAGGCGGGAAGGCCTCTGACGTGAGCTGGGGAGGGCCCTCTGTAACGGGGGGCTTGGTCCAGGCACTATTTTTGGGAGGTGGGGCCGGCGCATATGTGGGCTTTGCTCCCGCGCCACGACGGA
Source organism: Pieris brassicae (assembly GCF_905147105.1). Classification (NCBI taxonomy): domain Eukaryota; kingdom Metazoa; phylum Arthropoda; class Insecta; order Lepidoptera; family Pieridae; genus Pieris; species Pieris brassicae. The sequence continues at coordinate 21,079,595 of NC_059667.1, read as the reverse complement.
CCGCATCGCGCCCCGCCGTGCGCCCAGACGCCGGCTTATGCGCCTTGGGGGCACGAGGGCACCCGCGATAGTTCGCTGGGTGGCCCTGTTGCCCGCAAAGCACGCACGCCGGCGGCTCAGCGCACGGAAGCGTTCTTTTGCAGTCCGCCGTGCCGTGGTCGCCTAGGCACTTTACGCACCGTGCCCTAGCGAAACAGTTACGGGCCGCATGCCCGTAGAGTTGACAGCGGTGACACTGTCGTGTGAAGGAATGTTTGAGGGGGGTTTCAACCCTCAGCCCCGAGAGCTTGCAATACTCTCGTAGGCTAAAAATCTTTTTCCCACTCGGGGTAGGATCAAGAACGGCGAGCACCATATCGTACTCTTCCTTTGTCGTTCTTTTGAGCATACGGAATACATCCCTTACGGGGTATCCCTGCTCAATGAGGTCCAATTGGACAATCCCGGAGTCTATCTCCTTGGGAATGCCCTTAATAACTACCCTTAGGACGCGCTCCTCGGGTAGGGGGAAGGTGTGGCCACCGATACCTTCAGAGCGAAGGTATGAAGTTAAAAATCTATGGTGGTCGGATGAAAAGACCTGAACGCAAAGGTTATCCCTTAGCGTACGGGCCTTGTAATTAATCGACTTTGTGTCGAGAATTTTTGATAGGGCCGGCCAGGCGCCCTTGTCCCTAACGTATACGGGCGGGAGGTTTTAATGCGGTCTGCGGGGGCGGGGGGCGCAGGTTTTCCCGATAATAGGGAACTAAGATCCCTCTTCGGAGGGTTGCCGGCTTGAGTGGGCCTTTTGGCGGGGGGACCGCCGTTGGCCGAACGCTTTTTCTTCCGACCGACGGTTTGAAAGCCGTCGCTTTCGGAAGATGAGATTAATGCGGCTTCGTCGTCTGTTACAGCCGGAGCGGATTGGGTCGACATGACCGAAGAGGGGCGTGAATTTTGTCCCGTCTCCTCATCGCTGGCGCTTCCCACTTCAGGGAGTGGTGAGCGCGAGCGCGAGCGAGAGCGGGTAACGGGTCGAGATGCCTTCCCGGAGGTATTTTTCCGCTGGTGATAGCGGAGGTGTGGTTTGTCACCGACCTAACCAGCCCGTAGGAGATTGGGTATAAGAGCCCCTACGGATGTGACAGGACCCGTCCAACAGTGGACCTGTGTTTAGCCGGTTGCTAGAGAGTAGTTGGCGTACCTACTCCCCAATACGTGCCTACTAGGAGGCCCGGCCGTGCACAGGACTTGGAGGAAGCGGAGGGGCTGTTACGCGCCTTGAAAAAGGCACGGTGTATGCACCCCGGACAAAAACACACAAGCACAAGGCGTTAACCGACAGATAACCGTTTGGCACCGTTAGGTGGCTATCTGAGGGCCGCAGGTAAACCCGCGTTCATAAATTGCAGCCTTCAACCCGATGTCCAAACACCGAAGACGCGAAGCGACCAATGAGAGGGCGGCAGGCAGCAAGGCAGCGATCGGACTGACCAATGAGAGGGCAGCAGGCAGCAAGGCAGCGGTCAGACAGCGCGTGCGCACTGTACAGTGGCAAGCGGCGATGACTCACACGGAGCGAGCGAGATGGCACTATAGCACTGATGACTCACACGGAGAGAGCACTGGAGCAGACGTCCGCACGGGTCGGCGGTCGGAAGCGAAGTGTGTGTTTAATTTTTAAAAACTGTAGATTTATATACAAAAGTTATCCTACACTGGCCACTATTGGTAACATGTGGTACCAAGATGCGAAGGGTGCGTAGACGATAAAATCGAGGCGCGGCAAAAAGTTGTCCTTTTCTGCGCGCAACCGTCTCTCAGAACGATCTGTCTAACGATAACGCAATTAACTGTTCTTTTCAGAACAAATTATTGTTTCATGACGATAACGTTTACAACTGTCCTTGTCAGGACACATCACTGTTTCATTACGACACGTACTAACGTACTAACTACACGTACACCTACAATGGCTTAGCCTATCATAAACATAAGGATTGATTGGGATAACTTTCAGATTGTGATTCTGTTACATATATGTACAGGGTGTCCCGTGGCAGATTTAGGATTTCTTAATTAAATTAAAGGATGTTATTATTTTAGAATATACACATATTTTTCATAAAAAGAAAGTCGAGACGTGAGGATTTCATTTTTTCGTAAAGTGAAGTAATCTTCGGACATTTGGACGTAGTAAATGTTTTCCTTCGCTACCTACACACTCACGGAATCTTTCGAGAGTATTCTAAATGACGCAGCACAAAACTGACAGAGGAATAGCATCCACTTCTCGCACGATATCTTCTTTTAAATCCGATAGATCTATCCGGTTACCGTCGCACATTTTTCCCTTTAAGTAACCCAATAAAAAAAATCTAATGGGGTGAGAACGGACGATCTGGGTGGCCATGCGATGTCCCCAAATCCGCTAATAAATTTTACGGGGAATTCTTAGCGATGGAGGCTCTGGGTGGCTCTTGCTGTGTGAGGCGTGGGCGCCATTTTGTTGAAACCACGTGTGAGAGGTGTTCGATGGATGTTCTGTTAGTAACGATATAAAATACTCATTAAGCATGCGGCGATAGACATCACCATCAACAGTTACGGTTGCTCCACGAGAATTTTCAAAGAAAAACAGTGCAATTATTCCATTGTCAGAAAGAGCTGCCCAAACAGTTACTTTTGGGCTATGCAATGCTTGTTGGTGTTTCAATCGTGGGCTTTGTCCTCTTGGCGCCCAATAGCGACAGTTTTATTTATTGACAAAGCCATTCAAACGGAAATGAGCTTCATCACTAAAGCAAATGATGTTAACAGTTCGGAATCGACTTAACATGTTATCACAGAACTCTTTGCGTTCTCTGTAGTCATGGTTTAAGTGCCTGTACAAATTGCATCTTGAACGGATGGAATTTAATATCCAAGCTTAAAATACGATGCCCCGTGGTTTATGGAAGCCGCAAACTTGACGCTCTCTTACGTATGGTCAGGCGGGGATTTTCTTGCATGCTGTTTGCAACGCGTTCAATGTTTTGTACAGTCCTCGACGTTCGGTTAGGACCTGGGCTTGGCTCGTCAACTGTTGAACCTGTTGCAAGGATCTTCTGGACCCACGTCCTAATCAAACTTTCACTCGGTGCTTCACTTAAGCGACGAATATTGTAGAGAGAACAAAATCTCCGGCGAGCAACAGTGCACTATTTATAATCTTCAAAATAAGATTCAACCTCGAAAGCGCAATCCGCACAATTGCAGCGCCAAACTGTAACCCCTCCCCGGTCCCCCGCACAACCGTAAGAAAAATATTTGAATTTCAAATCCTAAATCTACTACGGGACACTGTATAAGTTAAGTTGCACGAACACGGGAACATTGTAACATTGGGAATTGGTAACATTTTCAGAAGATTATTGTTCTTTTTATAAAATTGACTAAATTCAATATTTGTAAGTTTTTAATTATACATACATATGTAGTAACTAATGTTAGTTACCTATCTAATGATTTTTGTATATCTACAGTCAAAAGTGCTAATAGCTTTACAGTCTCCCGCAACCTCGATTAGCACCAAAGCTCCTTGTAACAAATAAAGATTTAATTTGTATAATTATGGTTAATTTTATATAATATTTGCTGTTATAAAGTCGAATAATAAATTTAACGATGTTAACATTCTGCATTACATTTTTTATATAATGGCAAAAGCTTTAACTTTATGCCAGTTTCAGGCGTTACAATTTATATTTTATTATCCCATTAGGGATAAATTATTAATATCATCATATTTCATTACTATATCCATGTATAGTAAATTGTCATAGTCTTCATTAGTGTATGTCACTAACAGTCATGAGTCAACTACAACTGGCAAGTGTCAACTTCAATCTTACTCGTTTTACATTTTGTTAACAAAAAGTTACACGTCGCTATAAATTGCGAATACGTAAATTATTTACTTTGATCTCGAATCACAATCTTATCAGATTTCATAAAATCATACCGGGATTTAATTTTTTAAATATGTCGTCTACTGAAGATGTTTCTCAACTAAAAGCGGGACACCCTCCCGCAGGTAAATATTCTCTTTGTTTACATAATAATCACTAATAAAACAGCCATAAAAAAATGTTCCACTTCTTTGTCTATATTGCATTGATTATAGACTTGATTTTAGTAACAACAATTAACAAATAGTTTTATAGTTTATTTAACCTTGTAAACTTATATGATATCAATCACGATTCTTCGTTGTTATTAAACAAAGAACGCATCAAGGTCGTGGAATGGTCAAATTGTTGCCGTGTCGAAGTTGTAATAATAATAATGATATCAATGTTTCAATAAGGAAAGTATTTACTGTGCAATGTTTCATTTCTCGAATTTGCAGATAACTGTAGTAAAAAATATTATGTACTTTTACAGTGAAAGCTGGTGGTATGAGAATTACTCAGCATAAAGTGCCTCATGTTAAGGAAACAAAAGAAACAACTACTGAAGATTTAACTGGTCTCTCTGGCCCTTCCCCAGTTCCGTCCAACCCAGTATCAATTGCAGGAGCTCCAAACAGAGGCAATGCAGACTTTACGCCGCAGGCGGCACAAGTAGCACATAGTCCTAAGCCTCCAACTCATATCAATGTTAAACCAAGCCCAAACATTCAACAACCCAGGAAGTAGATTATTTATATCTATATATGGTATGTTGCATTATTTACACAACTATTGACTATTTCACTAATAATGATAGTTAACTATTGTAGGTGTTACAGGTTAAATCTATATGATAACATATCATTAAAATTTGATTCATTGTTTATCCCAAACTAAAAGCAAATATTAAAATTATATGCAGTTATTGTAACAGTCTACTATATAGTGTTTAGAAAGATCAACAGCTGTGTAAATAATGTCGAACATAAATTGATGAAGAATGTTTTTGGATATGGTTATATGATATATATATATACCTAGAAATGTGACTCAAAAGTGACTATTTGGCATAATTGACATGATAAACATCAAGGTTATTTGTTTTATACATTATTTGACAAAATACTATATATATTGTTGTCTATGGTATAAGACCAAAGACCTATCCATATTCAAAAACAGTCTTAGATCCATAAAACAATCAGTGAACATGATGATTAGAATGTTATAATAAGAATGTATTGTTATTATTATATATATGGTTTTAGATTATTGATGAATCTAGCTAGAAATGTAACCATTGTTAAGGTTATGTTTCGGAAGACTGCTACTATATATTAAAAATTGTGGGCCCTATATGCTGCCCTATTTTCACATTTGGATTAACTACATGCTGTAAACTTTCTAAAGCTACATTATTTTATAGAGGAGTTGGGCATAAATCAGAGTTGCAGCTACTTCAGATCGAATTTAACAGTTTCATGACATTTTTCATTCTTTTTATAACAAACTGATTGCTGATCCTATTTTCATGTGAAAGTCATGTGTGTGCTGGAAAATACTGATATTTAACAAAAATATACAACATGGCAAAAACATAGGGTCAACCAATTAAAAAATTTAAGTGTTTGAGAATTATTAATATTTTTTGTGTGCAATTAACATTTATTCTTAGCAAGTAGTTTATATTTTTACTTCATTCCTTATGCATTTTCTTGGCCATTAAGCCATAAATTTTAAAATTTTATACTTATTTTTTGTACTTATTGGAATGAATTGGCAGAAGTATAGGTTAAGAATTTTTTATATAGGTACATTACCTTTTTGTTTGAAATTTAATAAATATCATGTTACATCAGATTTCTTTGTTGTTTACATTGACGTCTTGTATTTTTTACTTGCCAGATTGTCTGATTTCTTTTTTTAGTTTTAATTTAACATTCCTATTTTTTATCATTATGTTAACAACATCATCTTATACTTTTAAATAAAATTATCAAAAAATAATGTATCTTTTATTTTTACAAGCAAATAAATAGAGTCATCGAAAAGGCTAACTAAAAGTTATCATTCATTATTTGCTGTCCGAAGATCTACCTTTAGTCTTGGATAGCATGGTGTTGAAAATCTGAAAAAAAGTCTAATAACTATTTATTTATTTTATGTAAAAAGTAATCTTTACCTTCCCTTTTATTAATAACCCGATTTTATTTACTCTTGCTTAATGGAAATATCTAGAATAGGTCAATTGTGAACATATATACCTCTTTTTCAGAATCCAATCTAGACTGTCGCGCTGACTGTATTTGCTGGGATGTGTTTTCTCCTAAAAATATTCAGATTAAAAAAAGTTTATTTTACAAATTAGTTAAGTGTTGATATTTACTCATTTCTGCGTAAATTAGAGATAATTATTTGTAATTGTAAAACGTGTATACCTAGGATATATATGCAGGCTTACCGTTATTTTGAGATATTTCCACATTTTCAGGCTGAAAAAAAAATCAAGTATAGTGCAAAGAATATTACTGGACAGATACATTATTATGAGTTTAATCATGTGTGTATGCCTCCTGAAACCTCGCTCTTTAAACTTGTCTATGGGCCAAAAATTTAAGCTTCTTGATTGGCTTAAAGGTCTCGTTACCAGGCCATAAAATTATTTAAAAGAAAATTAAGCTTCTTGAAATATTTCGCCATACGTGGTCTGATAGCTTTCGGATTTATTTACATAAATACTGATGTCGCAAACTTGTAATTATGTACACAAGCTGTGTATTGAAATTGGAGTTATGTGGTAAGGCGGCTGACATACAAATAAAATTTGGATTACTCACCACATTATCTAAGCTTGGTTTGTAATACTTGGACAGTTCTTTATCCGTATGAGATCCTACCCCCGCTATTGTTGATGAAGCTAAAATAATACGTTTTTCTAAAGTACACAAAAAAATATTGTGTGTGAACTTATGTGTGTAACTAAGATGCAATATACAAAAGACAAGCATAATCGTAGTCTGGCCATAATTACTGTCACATAAAAGCTTTTCTTTTTTTCAACTTTTTACTTTGGAACACGTAAAAAACTTCTTTCGATTTTGCGCCACTTCACATATGGAATGGGCTGTTTAAGAAAATAGGATTGCCTTGTACAAAGTTGGTATGGAGCCGTCTGTCATATTCCAGACACTTCAAAACCATGGTATCAGCCGTATGTTCGTATATCGTACTATCAATATATACAAAAACACTTTATCTATCGAAGACTAGAAAAGATCGGGGCTGCCGCGTGCTGTGGGACTACAAAGTCTGTTAAAGCCATAATTCAAGCATTAATTGAAGCCGAAACCCCATTAGAAAGAAAAATCGCGAGAAATAAAGATTCTCGCTAGAACTTGCGTATTATAAAACCAGACCTGAAGATCGGTGTTTATCGTCGATATACAAGACATGCCCTAAATCAATCTTTACAATTAAAGAGTGTATTGATCCAAACGTCTTCTGTTGCGATACACATGTAAAAATCAAAGAAAACTCTTTACCGATGAAAAAAAAATTCACGATTGAAAGTGTACGCTCACAGTAAGAAAAAGAAGCTGCTCAACTGGTCGGAAAGGTTCAACGTGGTCATCATCCTGCAAGATCAAGGAGTGACAAAAATTTAGTTTTGTGAAAAAGGAGTGAATACATCAGCCAAAGTGATCAAGATAGAGTCTTGGATCATGTTGTGAAACCTCTCAGCAATATACTTTTTAAAAATATACCGTGGATTTTCCAGCAGGACTCTGCACAAAGCTCAAACTATCCGAGCCTGGCTTGAAACCAACGTTCCGGACTTAATAAGAGTTGAAGACTGGCCCTCATCTAGCCCAGATCTCAACCCAGACTTCAAATTATGGTCAGTTTTAGAGCACTAAACGACATGGTGACATTGAGTCTCTTAAATTTTTTGGGAGCAAGCAGTGGCAAAAATTCCCTTGGAAACAGTACGTCAATCCATAGATTCGTGGCTAAATAGATTAAAGGCCTGTATAAAAGTCAAAGGTGGTCATTTCAAATATATATATTTTTTTATAAATGTATCTATAAATGTTTTAAAATGCATTTTCATTTGTAATAGAACTTATGACTGGGCTAGGAATGAGTTTTTTGGCTAGCTCTTCTAATAGCGGCTTCCTAAACATATCTTAAATATGTATGTGACGGTCACATATAATCTTGAAAATAATTTAATTTATCTAAATTCAAAATTCAAAATAATACAGTTATTAAACTCTTTTTAATGCATTTGTGTGTATGTATTTTTTGCGTATATAAAATGCTTTATTTCATTTTTTACTTACACGTCTGTTTTCCCCACACAGACTCCCTATAGTTGACCCGTTTGGCCCCTCGCTTCCGTTTGCGCCCGCGCATAACGCTCTTATTCCGAGATTCAACAGATAACTTTCGTATCACCCTGTGGTATAGGCAACGGGAGGAGGCGTTGGAAACCTGCATTTTACAGAATTAAGGTTATATAGAGATAGACCTTAACCTGTGAACATATTATGTCATTTATCTTAGATTCTTTGTTTATGGTCAAAAATTTAAGGTCTGCATTCCTACGACTTATTTTACAAGGATCAGTACTTTCAGTTTTCATGTCGACGAGTACGTAACAAAAATATTGAAAGCTATGAGTATTTGACCGAACTATAAAAACACGGCATGCGTCAGGCACATGCCACCTACTTGCCTATTAGATTAACAAATGATCATGGAACAGATACAGACATCTGAGGCCCAGAACTAAAAACATTGTAGCGCCATTGATTACTATTATTATTATTATAAAAACCGCAGAAATCTTTAAATCCAATTAAAAAATTATTTTATATATTAATTTTACACTAACCATTTCGCATTGCAAATCGTCAAGTTCGTCCTCCATAATGTCCAATTCGTCTGTATCCTTTGCAGGGACTATTAATAATTTTGTCTCTGGACACTGACTGGACACGACCAGTTGTGATGACTTTGGAAATATAAGACGATGGACTGTCCTACATAAAATATATTATAATAGAGCTGAAGCCATTAATTTGTTAAAACCTTGCTGTATCTATTATAAGGAAAACTTCGTAAGAAATCAACATGTTTTCGGCCCAAAAATCTTGAAAAATCTCAATGAAATAATATATAAACGTGTCGACCCCTTTGAGCTACAAGACTTCATACTATAATAATTATTTCGGCATGTGACTAAGGGACGCATAAAAACATTTTATTATCTATAATGTGTGTTACCGTGGTATATAACAAGGCGGTTGGAACACCTCTCTAGTAGCCATATCCTGACACACTCCGTCTAACAGCACTATATCTTCCATTAATTCACCAACCACAAATATCTTAAACAAAAAAATATATCATTCAAAACATCGAGGGCTAAATTTTATAGTACAATAAAATCTGGCTCGAAGGACCAATAGTCAATGTAAGCCAGGCACGTCAGACTTGTTTATTTATTTTTTTAGAAGTCCTCACAGAACAGCTTTGCTCATACAAGGAAATATAACATCACAAATTTTACACACATACACATCAATTATATTAGAACATGAAAATTCTAGCAAGGAATAAAATAAACAAGTAGACACAAAATTAAAAAAAGTAACCAAAACTAAACGCATGGAAGTTATCCAGAGAGTCTTTTCATTTGGACAGAAATAAATACCTTAAAAGCTCTAAGGCAAGGCACAAAAGCGTGTTCCAATCGCATACTGATTTTCTCGCTTGACCAGGAATGATAAGCTGGTACGTTTGGTAGCACCATTAAAGATAACTTGATACCAATTTCACGCCACATTGACGCTTCTAACCTGTATGAGTTGCATAATAAATATGGAATGATTGTTAAAAGATGAATAGCAAATGGATGGATATTGGACACTGAGGGAGATCAAGAAAACAACGGATTTCATCAAAAAAATAAAGAGCAAAGTCTTTGGCAGCTCTATTTTACCCTGCCTTACACATGGCTGCGAAACTTGGGTACTCTATAACCAGTACAGGGACATGATAGCACACTGCCTAAGAGCCATGGAAAGAAGCATGAAGCATTTTTCCGACGTTTCGCGTGCTTTACAGCGTGCATGGTCACGATGAAAAATTTAAAATTATGTAAATAATTATAAGTTTATAATACATAGCTTAAATCCGTTTAAAAAGTGTTTTCTTAATATAGTATAGTCGTAAAATTAATAAAAACCAGTGCGGAGGTCTAAGCATGAACGTGTTTTTACATTTACGAATTTCCGACAGTTATAATATGTTATACTAACGTAGCCTTTAAATACCGAAACTCTGTGATTTTTATAAATTTTTACTATATCTCGGAGTTCGGTGTGCCTCTTGGCAAAGATCTCCTCTCCATTGACTCCTTCCAGCGTTCTCTATCCTTGGCGACTCTTCTTCAGCAGAAATAATTATAAGTTTATAATAATAATACATAGCTTCAATCCGTTTAAAAAGTATTTTCTTAATGTGTAAAAACTATGTTAACAAAAGACTATACTATATTTTGATTAGAGCGAATGGTTATATTCATGCAGGCGTGGCTGGATTGTTGATTGTATGTTACCTTCTATAAGACAGGTTTTGCCAGCATGGTGTCTTGTTACAAAATAAGATTAGTTTACGGGAGGCTCACACACAAATTAATTATAGAGACTATATATAGTACTAAACAACAACAGTTCATGCATGTAAGAAAATTCTAGGTAGTAGTATCAACGTTAAAAGTATGAAAAGGCTTTGCTTAAAGTTGGTGCAGGTATTTCGACATAAGTTGGACTCGCAGTAGCGCAGCAGACGCTCGTGATGGTGACAAGGATTAAGGGAAACTGTTACCGTGCCTCCCGTCCATAGAAAGCAGATGGAAATATTTTGTGGTGAGGTGGCACCTCACGGGCAGACCCCCACATGTCGAATGTCATATTTAGAACCTTACCCCATAATGGGATGTGGGGCAATATGGAATGCATCTTTGACTACTTGTATGGTGATGTAATATGCCTGAACGGCCGAATCGCAGCGTACTGTATAGTTGTAAGGACGATTCGTCAGCACCTGGAAACATTAAAACATCTTGTATATTAGCCCTTTGATTTTTTTCTACTTGGGGAAATGCATGGCGCATAACGCGGCGCAACTGCTTGGTACGGGAGCGTTATGTGGGACTCGCTATTGTGCATACCCACTAAAACCCCAAGGCCCCACCAACAATCGCCTTAGGCGGGATGCGGTGACAGCAGAGCCTTATCCGCTTCCCACCATGCGATGCGGCGGTTGCGTACCCTCCACGCCCATTGTTGGTTTGTAAAGATACTTGACACAGCAAGTATCCTTCACAGACCGGGCCATACGCTTTTACAGATAGCTACTTGCAGGGATGGGTCACCATCCCGTCTTTTAAACGCATGGACTCCTGCTTCCCAGCTTGGTCACAAAGATTACACTTTCTATAACATAGTAAAGCGGGAAGAGGCGCGGTATCGACAACAGGAGTGTTAGCCCTTAAATCTTATATGAAGCGTATTGGCGTACGTACAACGCAATATATATTTTACTCCAGTCTTGACACCAAGACCTGATAATCTGCAGCCCAGTTAGAAACAAGATTTTCCTAAGTCCCTTAGCCTATCCACTCAATTAGGGTTACTTAAACAATTTGCAGCTGTTTGTCGTGCCTCTTCCAGATTCTTCTCGTCCAGAGTCGTCCTACAATTTACCGAGTTGCAACCATCTCAATTAACTTACTCCCAATACTCCAATAGCATTCCCAGAAACAATATACTCCTGACTCGGTTCAGAGAACTTCAAATCCGTGAGGAACTCATAATTAGGAATTGCCTCATCCATTTCGTCGTCTGGTGGAATGTATTTCGCTTCGCACAGCCCTGATACCAAAACGTAAAGGCCTTTTGGCTGGTCACCTAAAATCGCAATTTTTACCAGATATTTATTATTATTCAATAATTTAGATTGTTTACGATAATTTACTGCAGCTGAGTTTCATCACCGGACGTCCAGGCAGGATACAAAATACTATTCGTATCAGCTTGACGTCCGTCGTTCCACAACTGAGCGTTTTTAAGGCAATATCTGCCACGCACCACCACTAAGTGGAACCAGCTGCCCACTGAAGTATCTCTGAACCAATTCGATTTAGGGTCCTTCAAGAAGAAAGCGTGGGGATTCTTAAAAGCCCCGTAACGCTTTGCGAGTCTACTCTTAATGAGGGTGTACATGGGGTATCACTTAACATCAGGCCGGCCCCTATGCCGTGTTATATAAAAAAAAGGTATTTTTTTCTTTTGTTTGTAATGAGACATTCTATATAAACTAACTCAAATAATAATGGCTTTGAAGAACGCTAGGCTCGATAAATTCCTTTAAATCAGATAACTCCGTCCGTCTGTGCCTTCCAACCAGAAACGAAGACTGTTTCTTGAACTATTAAGTTAGAGCTGGACCATGGAGCCCCGGGGAACTGATCTTACTACATACAGCGTTAACAATACCTCTAAATATCAATACATCGTTAATATTATAATTATATATCTCCGAGTTTTCTATGAAAAAGTCAGCTACTCTCTCGTTGCCTTGAAGCCAGGATATGGCGCGGAGCTGGGTCTGAAAATAGTAAAGAAAAATAATATTTTTAACTATAATTATTTTTCTAAAGCAATGCTTTGTATTCGACGTATATTTCGGTATAAATGTCTCCTCTTCAAAATAAGCAATAATGGAATGCCGCCACAAGGAAAAAAATAATGTAAATTATTTGTGAAATAACAATGGCTACCAAACCACACGTCAATCCCATTAGGTTTTTGTGTCATGTATACATAATATAGTGGTAGTAATTGAACTTGAACTTTAAAGAACTTTATTCTCATTACAAAAAATTGTTTTATTTACATGAGAAACTTAATATATACGAACGAGATTCACGTCGCCAACAGCAGTCCCAATTTTAGTCTACTAGGCTCATTCTGATAAATATCTTTAATACATTGGAATTGGTTAAAAAAAATCGCTACAACCTTTTTAGGTCTGGGCATCAGGCTTCTGTATCAGTTTCATGATCATTTGTTAATCGAATAGGCAAGTAGGTGATCAGCCTTCTGTGCCTGACACACGCCGTCGACTTTTTGGGTCTAAGGCAAGCTGGTTTGCTCACGATGATTTCCATAACCGTTCGAGCGAATGTTAAATGCGCACATAGTAAGAAAATCCATTGGTGCAGAGCCGGGGATCGAACCTACGACCTCAGGGATGAGAGTCGCACGCTGAAGCCTAGTGGTTTCTAAAGTGAAGACTATTAAGTAAAACAGTGTTGCCCACTAGGCCAAATAATAAATAATAACAAATAATTTGTGCGCGCCTTCGGCAAGATAAGCAAACTCGCTCGACGAGTGTTGACACGTGTTGACACGCAACACTCGTCGTTTGATTTTTTAAAATTATAAGCTACTCTGGAGAGTTATTTAAAATTCTTAAATTAAATTATTATACCTACGTAAACGTCTCAGTGACACGTTTTAATAAATTTAACGTAATAAAATTGTAGCTCTTGTTGCCATATAGTTCCAATCGTCTCTTACGTTACGTCCCAGTTGGACACCGGGCATAAAATTCGAAAATAAAGACTTTATTTTTACTTAGAGTTTTGTAGTTGAGCACTTTCTATAATAATTAAAAGTTGTCTACTGAAATTTGCAATAGATTTACATTTTTTGTTTCTTTATAATCTACATTGTATATCATAAAAATATATGTTTGACAACTGTTAGTTTGTATGTTTGAACTGACCTCCGGTAAAGAAGGTGCAACTAAGCTACCCTTATGTCGAATAGCTTGAACTCTCTCTTGTATCGCGTTCACTAGTAAACGATACTCCATTTCGTCTAGAAACCCTGAAAATTTAAATAAAAAACCAATTCTAACCTGATGTACATATAATTCAGGAGAGAATTTAAAAAGTACAAATTTTTTCAACGAAATTTTAAAATTCACTTACTGGACATGATTTATTGGTAACCGAACTAAACACAGACCCTATTGAAATAAGTTTTGCTTCGAGGTAAGTGTTCGAGTAAAAGTCATTCTATTTTCAGGTAATTTTTATCAGTTTTTTTTTACTTTTGACCCAAATCTAACGAATCAGGTAATTCTAATGGCATTTTATACGTCATAAAAACCTTCTTCCTTAAGTTGAATTGCATCTGAGAGCATTATATTGAGCGTAGATGTGGTTGCTTGTCTCGTTTTCACTGTGATCGCAGTCCATGGCCTGTCTCTTTGTAACAAACCCAGTTGGCGGGTTACAACGAGTCTAGAAAAATCATGATACTGAATGCTGTCTCCAACATTATAGTATATGTTTACAGAGTGAGTTGACAGTTGACATTGTCTAAGTTCATTATCATATTGTAAGGATAATGTACATATTTTTGTGAATAAATAAGTTGTGAAAAGTATTCAAAAATTATTAAATGTGTCAAAATTTGTTAATTCATTCCAAACGCATTTCTATAGGGACCGCAAGTCAAGTCTTCGCACTATCTGTCAAACTTTATATAAAAAATGACATTGACAGCTCAGATTTAAATGTAAGTGATGTTCTAGAAAACTGGCATAGAGAGTTTCTCCTCGTATTTGTACTTATATATTTGGTTCATAACATAGTTTTTATTTAATATTTGATTTAAATCCCCTTTAACGAGAAAGATTATACGTGTATCATTTGTACATAACGTGTTAAATGGGGTCATACAAGCGTGTTATGCGAGAATAGTCTTACAACGCGTTTCCTATAACGCGGAACTAATTTTCCGTGTTATAGGAGAGATTACTGAACTTTATTTTCTCATTACAAAATTGTATTTTATTTATAAGAGAAACATTATGAGCGAGATACACGTCCAAATTTCAGTCTATGCCCTTTTAAATTTGTTAAACGCGCTAATATTGGGTTTTTACGCGCTAATAAATTTTAGGTGGTAATTGATTAAACAGTTGCACACCCTCATACCCAATCGACCTCTTCAAATAATTTGTGCGCAGCTTCGACAAGATAAGCAAACTCGCTCGACGAGTATTGAGTGTAGTTGTGTGTTTGATTTTTTTTAATGATAAGCTACTATGGAGAGAGCTATTTTTTTTTAAAAATTAAGATACAGATGAATTAAAAAAAAAGATTATATAAGGAATATATACCTGTCAGCCTCGAGTCTATTATAAAGGGTTTCTTGAATCTGCTGATTATCAACCAGTTGAGGCAATAGATTGCACACCTCAGTTTCACCTGTTACGAATCCCTAAAAATTAAATATAAGCAACATCATTAGACAATATTACATACACAAGAAGAATATAACAATGTATAAACTTTACCTTTCCAACGTCATATCCAAACGCCAGTTGTATATCTATCATTCGGTCTATATACGCCATAATCTTTGGTACAGATACCCTGAAAGATTATTATTATATTAGAGATTAGGGAAATTTGCTTAAAAAACGTCAATTTACATTGACTTCCTAATTGGTAATATTGTTGTTTTGCATCATCAGTTTGGAACTTTTGGACTTTTGCTATTTTCTTTAATTAGGGCTGCCTGTATGATCTCTTAGTAGTGAAAACTTTTTTTTAGTTTACTTTAAATTTATTATTATTTACATAAGTAAATGAACCTAGTACATACAGCAGTTCCAGCACGACATAATTCTCTAATCAAATTAAAAAATAAACTCGTTCCTTCTGGGTTGTTTCTCTATAAAATTCTTGTGTTTGTTCCCATACTCCTCCGAAACGGCTCGACGGATGCTTATGAATTATTTTATGCATATTCAGTCTGAGAATCGGCTTCTATCTTAATAATTTTTATTTTTTAATGATACAGCATACAAAAATAGATACTACCCTTAACTGATCGTAGAGGTGATCAACCCCTATTTTTTATTATAGTACATAGGTTAGTTTAATGAACTAAAAACATGTTTCCTAGAAATAAGACGTTGGGGAAAAAGTTTCTTAACAATTAAAGAAGAAAATTTACAGCATTTTTTAATATAGTTTATTTACATTTAACTAAAGTATGTAGGTACCATTTTGTTCGATAACTTTTTGCCATCTTGCAGGTAGGGACATGATCCCATTGCTATAGAAATGTTGGGGCTTCTGATCAAAATACCGCGACAATTGGTTTTGGCAGTCCTCTCGTGATGTTAACCTGAGACTAAAGAATTCTGAAGAGACCGAAACAGGTGGAAATCTGAAAGTGCAAGGTCAGGACTATACGGCGGATGCATTAACACCTCCCAGCCAATCTCTTTCAATATTTTCTGAGTGGTTAAAGATGTGTGAGATCAAGCGTTATCATGATGAAAAACCACACCCCTTCTGTTGATTATTTCCAGCCGCTTTCTCTCAACTTCTTGTTTTAATCTCATCAGTCGCAGTACAGTTCAGGATCGATGGTCCTTCCTGGTGGTAACAGATCATAATGAATAATGCCGTTCCAATCCCACCACACACACAGCATCACCTTGTTGCGAATTAACCTGGGTTTCACCACAGTCTGTGAAGCCTGACCGGCCTTTGACCACGACCTTTTTTGCACGTTCTCGTCGTACGTGATCCACTTTTCATCACCAGTTATCAGCTTCTTCAGAAATGGTTTGGTTTCATTACGTCGTAATAAACAATCACAAATAAGTACACTGTTCATTAGGTTTCATTCAGTGAGCTCATGAGGTACCCAAATGTGGAGCTTTTTTGTATACCCAGTTTTTTTCAAATGCGCTAAAACTGTGGTCAATTCCTAGTTGTTCAGCTACGTCGTAACTACTGATATACCGATCTTGCTCCACTTTTTCAAAAATGGCATCCATTTTATCCGTAATAGGGTAACCAGAACGACGTGCATATTTGACATCAAAATTTCCGGATTGAAAACGCTTGAACCAAATCTGTGCTAGTCTCATAGACACTGCACTAGGCCCATAAACATAGCCATTTTTCGCTTGCGTTGCATTTTTACCTTCTTTGTAGTAAAATTTAAAAATTTATCGAATTTCTTCATTAGATTCGGTCACCTTGACAGAACGAAAAATAAATAAAAATCACACATTTTCTTAATTTGAATTCGGAATTATCTTCTTTAAAATTTAAATTTTTAATGATACCAAAACCAGCCAGATACAAATAGTACAGCCAAAGAGATTTTATTACAAGTTCATACATATTATAATGCGAAAAGACTTTTTCCCCAACCTAATAATATACATGGCAAAACGACGTTTGCCGGGTCAGCTGGTAGTCTATATATTTTAGAATATGGACAAATACCGAGCCAACTTGCACAGCCGTAAAAATCGCAACATTCTCAACAGTTTCGTCGCCGTTAAAACACTTGAATTTAAATTATTCCATTTTTCCCAAACTGTTACCGAATCAATTATATCGAGGATTAAATCTGAAATAAAAACCACATTAATAAAACGATTCAATACAAAAAAAAATGTTTAAGTAAAAATCACAAAGTGAATAAAGACCAAAAACTATATTGCTCTACAATCCTTGCTTTTGGCCTCAGACATATATTTGTATATTCTACAGTCGTAACACACTTAGGTATTGCAATCCAGCAAAGCGGGATCCCGCGGTTCAGCGGAGTCCAGCTCAAGCAGGATTCCGCTGTTACGAAGTCAATCCAGCAAAAATCCCGCGGGATTGGAAACAGTAAGGGATTGCAATAAATAAACACTCTCAATAAAGTTTAAGTGGAAATGAGGCGGCCTCGTTGCCTACGTTTGTGATGAATCAAACAGACCCTTGGAATTTCCCAGTGGGAAGAAAAAAGAAAGCGGGAATTCGGAGGAGGCCTACACTCTGTCGGAGGTCGTGTAATAACATAAATGTAATCCTTATTATACTCGAATACAGGAAAACATCGACTCGAAAATATTATTATGTTTTATTCTATTTTTATTACTTCTTTAAACATTTTCTCGAAAAATCTTGGAGGAAACCTCAACATGTTATTACACAGTAAGAAGGGAAAATCCGTCAATGCACAGCTTTGGTTCAACGCACGACTTCAAAGTTGAGTGACGCACGCTTATCCACCAGGCCAACATTGCTCCGAGAATAATTTAAGAGAATTCAAACTTTTCTAATTTGTATTGTTCCCACGTAACTTTATAAAGCGATATTCGTATGATTCTTACATGATATCATTACAACTCATAACTTTATTAATATAGGTAACCAAGTAGACTTATTAACGTCAACGGAAAAGATGTTAAATTCATTCTAAATTTACATTTACTACCAATTCGCAAATCAATGGCATAGAGCGGGTAAGAAGAACTGGCAAAAACTCTCCGCCACTCTTAATCACTAAGTGCAAATCAATCCCAAGGATTAGGATCATTCAAATTATCGAGATATTTATAAATAGTATTATTGATTAACGAGAGTTTTGAATTTATTCAGTGATAATCTTCTAATTTCGTTTGGGAGTTTGTTGTAAAAACGAATAAAATTTTCACAAAAGCAGTGGTTTATCTTCTGGTGCCTGGTTGGTCGTACGATAGATTACTTCTGTTAACACTCTATAAATAGCTCCTCAGTCTCTGTCATAATTGTAATGACTTCGGGTTGGTAGCCACAAACGGTTCTTTAAGACTGTTTTCAAAACAAAAACGCTTACCTGCGGTCGCCATGACAATGATGAAAAAGTCTAGTTTATTCCAATGAGATTTGAAATAACCACGAATCGTCAGAGCATAGAACTTAATAAGCATTTCTAGGACATAGATTATAAAGAAGAACCTGTAATTAATTAATTGTTTAAATGACGTGGGTTCGATCCCGGCCACCAATGGACTTTCTGTCTATGCAGCTCGACGGGGAAGGAAAACATCGTGAGGAAACCTAAGTAAATAAAGTCTAAGGCATGCCCTTAGACCAAAAGTCGACGGCGTGTGTCAAGGTCAAATCATGAAACAGATACAGAAATCTGAGCCCCAGACCTCAAAAAGGCTTGTGGTTTTTTTTTCTTATAGATAACCATACTTTTCTTTTTAGCGCCGAAGTTGATACTTCCGTCGCCATTTTGAAATGTCAGACTAACATCGTTTATTTTCTGCAATTTCTTGGTGCATACAATAAATAATTTTATTATGAACATCGAATAAAAATCGAACTGAAATGTATTTATTTGTATCCCTTGAAAAATTCACAACAATGGGAAAGTTGTAATCATCAAACGGTTCTGATTGCTAGGTTTCTTAAAAGATATTATGATGAATAGAACAGGTAACAAAACCTATCATAATATAAGTTGTGTCACATTTATTTAAGTCTAAAACTGTATCTTCTAGATACTATACATTGTTTTATAAAGACACTTCACAATAAATTATTAGGTTAGTCTGCATCTAAATTAAACCCTTGAAATGGTTAATTTTTATCAACTTTTTTATATACTTATAAACATAACAGTGGCGCTCTTTCCGGACTAGGAAAGTATGTGGGACTGTACACTTATGAACGTCAACAGAAAAGATGTTTACATTTACTCCCAGTTCGCAAGTCAAAGGCGTAGAGCGAGAAAGAACTGGCAAGAAACTCTCCGCCACTGTTTTGAATCGCAACGTTTTAAATCATACAAATTGTTTGAACTGGAGGAAATCAATCCCATGGATTAGGATAATTTTAATATACGTCGGATGTATAAAAATCTTTATTGATTAATTAACGAGAGTTTTGAATTGATTCACAGATAATTATCTTATTATCGAAATATAATCTGTGATTTGAAATGACCTGAAACTAAACCATATTACCTCTAAATAAATTACTTACAAATTTAAAGATTTAATAGCAATAGTCACTTCATGACTGACTGGTCCCCTCAAAGCGACTTCGCACAATATAACGGGTGTATTACATAATATCATTATGTATATGAAACCGTCGAACCAAATGTTGCTAATGATGCGATAGCAATACTGTCGCCAGGGATGTCGTGGTACCTGGGCGTTCGCTGCGTCTGGCATCATCATATCTACCAGTTTACGACGAAGCCAGACCGCGTGAACCTAAAAAGCCGTAGAATTAGTTTTAGATAAGACCAGAACATCGTTAGAAGCAAGGAGGCTTTCCAGGAAGAAAATATGTATTCCTTTATCTGTGTCATCTTCACTAACACAAACGCTTGTTAAAGGAGCTGATTGTAAAACAAATTAAGAAACTTTTTCCATATTCAAAATTTCAATTCAATTAAAAACCTTTTTTTCCGACCAACCGAAACAAATTGTAATTCTTGGCGGGAAATCTTCGCATTATACGTCCATGCGTTGATAGACATCTATAAACAACAGATGCCGAATAATTAATAACCGACCTTTGGCTTCCACAGAGTCCCCAATTGGTCCAAATTAATCTTCCCATTATCTGAGTCCGCAGCCACTTCGACAGCTTGAACTAACGTCCTCACCCCGTCTTTGCTTATTTTACCGTGCTCATACTGACGCCAATAGGATATTTTGAGGGCTTTTAGCACCCTTTGATTAGCTTCCCTGTTAAATTAACCAAGCCTTTAAAGTAGGTCCTAATAAGCTATATTTATCTATCTAGGACAAAGTTAGGGCTCCGGACTATTACAATTAAAGTACACACGAAAAAAAAGAAAATATGTTTTTTTCGCTTTTTGCAGTTTGTATTACATTATTAACTCGATTAAACAATTGCACATAATTACAATTGATATATTTGAGACATCGATTCAGTGCCAATCCGTCTAATGAAAAAATATTTACGGCTAAAAAAATCACAATATTTATTGTTCTCTTTATGAGAACAATAAAGTACACTAACTATAGAATACCTCAAATAACGTATCACAGAGTACGAATAGCAACCATAGGCATAGTCTATATTGGCCGCGTTTATGTTATTTTTATTAGAAAGGCTTATGCTATTAGTTATTCAATAAACCAGTCGTTTAATTTTAACTTTGTGCCAACGCCAACGTATGATTGTCTCCGTTCATTAACCTAACATCACAAAAAGTTTTCGCCTAGTGTTGTATAACTCTAGGTTTACAAGAACATATTTTTCAATTTGTGTTTATATTATCAACAAATTTCTTTGACTTAAAACAGACAATTTCCAACTCAGATCAGTTCAGTTCAATTTAAATATATACGACGGGCAGATATCAACTATATCATTAGTTTTACGTTTCAGTCCACAGGATCTTCGTCTTCTTTTCTTGCCTTATTTTGACCTAATCCAAACAGCTTACGGAATTATGGGACAAAACAATATATTCCTGTACTCCTACCTCATCATCTCCGCTATTTCCTTTTTCGTAGGTTCATTGGGTATCTCTCTTTCGCAATCGGGACAAGTGGTGTAATGATATCCCATATACGTGTCGTCATCACTATCCTCATCACGGCCGGACATTTGCAGCTGGTATGGGTGTTTTATTGTTGTATCTGATGAAAGATATCGATTTAGAGAACTAGTACGTCTAGTTCTATAATATCTTACATACATAATATACGGATCATATTATGCCTGTATAGAAATCAAGTTTTATACATTCGGTCTTGGCCTCAGATTGCAGATATTTTAGTCGTTTAATAGCTATCCTTCTGTGTCTAACATATTTCAATATTTAGCATTCCCAGGGCCGCGCCGAACCAATGCAGAGCCTGTGTGTGAAACTTATGAATCGCCTCTTTTTTTACGAATATCATGTTAAATGTATTTTTTTATTATCTATTAATTTTGAACGAAAAATGTGCTCCAGTTTTATATACTTCTATTGTATTTTCCTAAATAGGTAAAACCAGTTCGCTTTCGATTGCTTATTCAGGGAGAGGAACAAACGTAACTTCCGCTTCCTTAAATTAAAGACAGACAAACAAAGTAAAATTAAATCCCAAATGTCAATATTGAGATGAGATAGACGTGTACAATAAGCGACATATGTTTAGTTATTTAAATTTGCGCCTATGGTACCTATTTACTTAACGATACTCGAGTGCAGATACCGGCAAACTTTTTGAGCATTTAACAAGGGAGTGGGGGAAAGTTTGCGCATCGTACACAGCGCGGGACACAAACGTCAACTTATTTAACAATCACGCGATCGACACGTCACTCTCCTAAAAATCGCTTCCGCGCAGGCAAGGACATATTTTCAAGATGTTTGCCGGTACCTGCAACAAAAATTATTTCGATGACGGCGCCCTTACTGTCTTGGCGTACGTGCGCCGCACGTCTCGCACATGCCGGCGCGGCATATCGGTTTCCTCATGATGCAGAAGATGCTAAATGACTGACGTCGTATATTTTTAACAAATAATAATTAATATACAAAAACAAAAGTCCACTTACTAGCCTGTACCAGGTCCCAGTTGGCATCAGCAAGAAACTTATCCATCTTCAACATAGAGATACATCTATCTCTCGTCATCATAATGCGTTTCACACAGTTCGTCATATTGGCCTTTTTGGCGAGGGATATTTCTGCTAGGCCTAGGATCTTCAAGACTTTGGTAATAGTGGTTGCATTTATGAGAAGAGATAACAAAACTAGCCCAGCAGTTTGGATTATAAAGACCTAGAAGTACCTCGATATCAACAGAGAACTAAATATATATATATATATTGTTACGAGCTAGGGGATCGGATAGAAAATGTCGTAGATTTATTCAAGGGTTTATTTCTTGAAAAATCGATGAGGAATTTATGGGCACAAATTAATTGCAGAGATGCACTAATTACACACACAAAAACAATCACTTATGCACACTTCACACAGTACTTTATCACTTATATTCACTTTATCGCTTCGGTGTTTCGCTCTTGCTATCGCTTTCAAAACTAAAGGCGACTAGTCGCGTTTCGGTTCGCTTATATATCCCTGGGAATAATTCTAAACAATATTCGAGAACTCTCTAGGCGGCCTTGCTACTGAGTAGCGATTGCACAATTCTAGAACGTCCGCACTCTTTGTCTTTTTCGCACGTTGCTCCGTCCTTGTCGTACGGCGTTCTAGAGTGCTCAGTCTAGTTTCAATAAAAATCTGATCTTCTCTCTCTCTCTTTCTCTCTTTCCTCCTTGTCTCACACCTAGAAAGTTTGGTCTAGAATATTCCTTCATCACAGGGGTATACCTAGGCCTGAAAACACCTGAAAACGGGTCTCCTGAAAACTGCACCACTCTACTACACATGTTCTGAAACCGACTGAAAAAAGGTTTCAGCTTCCTGAAAACTAGGGTAACATTATGGAATTTACAATTTTCTAATATGTGATTGACCCTCTCCTGAAACGGTCAGAAATCATATTACAGCCTGCTGAAAAGTTCTCTAACTAGTGGAAAAATCTAGAAACATTGCAGTCGACCCGTCTTCGTAACAATATATATATATAGATGTTTAAAACAGAGCATATGTTAGAGCGGGTACTAGATCCAACACATATGTTTCTTATTATTATTAAGCCTTTATTGTTGACACCCAGTATAATATATAAACAATTGTTTAACTTACATAAAGTAACTCAATCTAATACTAATAGAGGTGCCAGTATGGTGAACAGCGTGTCCTGTGACACATAGGCCTGTTCTAGCCGCTTCCATTCTTTTCTGTTAGCTCTTCTTGTCCAAATTGTTAAATTATTTTTAATTGATGGAGGAACTTATAATAGCTTGTAAACGCTCGGCACACTGATACATTGGCACACGAACAATAGAATACATGTTTTAATGTGACAAGCATATATAGGCAAACATAACCACACGCGGAGAAAAAAATCTGGATATTGGTGAGTATTGACCAAAACGCGTTCTTCGGAAACGAGGGACAAATGTAATGGTGGGATGCTGGGGTATCTAGAGGGTACCTACACGAAATTTAAATTTTGTTAAAAAAAATCTAAGGCGCCACAACCTTTATAGGTCTGGGCATCAGATTTCTGTATCTGTTTCATGATCATTTGTATATTGAACAGGCAAGTTGGTGATCAGCCTTCTGTGCCTGACACACGCCGTCGACTTTTTGGGTCTAAGGCAAGCCGGTTTCCTCACGATGGTTTCCTTCACCGTTCCAGCTAATGTTAAACGCGCACATAGAAAGAAAATCCATTGGTGCACAGCCGGGGATCAAACCTACGACCTAGCCACTAGGTCAACACTGCAAATTTTGTTAAAAGGTCAAAAAAATCTAAATAACACATTATTTGACTTACCTCCCCGAAATCCGCAGTCAACGGTGTTTCAAGAACAATTAATGCCAAACAGAGGGATAATGGTCCCCGTAAGCCACCCCAAACACAGGCCATCGCATGCTGCCAAGACATTCCATACCCTATATTTCTCAAAATAGGAGTCATAGCCGCGTACACAAATAACCTTGACGCATATACTGTAGTATACGTCACAAACACCAACGCCACTTGTCTCACAGATATAACATAGCACAACTTTTCAAATATGACCACTCCAACAATCGTAAACACCAATGTATTCGCTATATGCGATAGAATCCTCCAAAAGTGTGACACAATTTGCTCCACTTCCGCGGAAACGGTTGACTTCGTCGTGCTCACCATAACTCCCGCAATAACAGTCCCCAACAAGCCGGATACGTAAAAGAATTTCTCACCAATATAGTACGTTAAGTATGCACCGGCCAACGTCAGAGTAACACTGCATAACAAATCGTAATATGTAATAGATAGCAATCCAGATGTAATCTTTCCCATAACCAAGCCTAGTAACACTCCGCCCCCCGCGAATCGTATCAACATTATAGAAATTTGGGATGCATCAGTGAGAGCTGACGCTAGATATCCAAGTACTGCTGTAAACTCGATCATAACAGTCGCATCACCTATTAAACCTTCTCCCAGTAGCAACACGCTAATGTTTTTACCCTTGGTAAGTTCTTTTAACTGCGTAACGATTTCGACGGGATATATAGGCGAACAGACGATACCAAACAGCAGAGCAGTGGTAAAACTCCAAGAAGATCCAATCAAATAATATGCCATGAAGGCTGCCATCAGAGCAGTGAGCAGCACACCCGCAACGCCAACCATTAAAATTTGAGGAAAACTCTTCCAAAATGAATGAGAATCAACGCTATAAGATGTGAAAAACAGTATTATCGGCAGGAAAGCCGTCAGTAGCAAATCAACGTCTATGTAGCAGATCGTAACAAACGGTTTGAATGCCGGATATTTATGGGCAAAAAATCCGAGAAATCCCCCAAAGATGAACATTACCACTCTATATGGTATACACATTGTGGTACTCAGCATGACGGCTCTTACTATTACACCAACTAAAAGTGTTAGGAATATGAAAAGAAATGCCAAGGACGTTGGGTATGCTATAGGTGGTGTCTTCATTTCATCTACTTTTCCTTGCAAATCCACACTATGTGTTTCATTTAAACTTTGTGTATTAACCATAAAAAATAATATCGAAAAAATATAAATACACAACATTTTCGGCATGGCCATAGAGATACAAAACGAAACTATGACCTAATATTTATTCATAAATGTCCTAACATAACAATGTCTTAGGTAAAAATACTTAAATATACAAAACACAGTATTAAACAGAAGTTTTTACTTATTTACTTAGGTTTACTAACAAAATTTTAAATATTCAAGTTTTAGGCCAATATCCAGGCATTTCTTAGCTGAAATTTTCCGTTTCAAATTTTTGGAAAATTCAGCCTTAGCTTAGCTTTCTCCGGACTTTTGTATGGCGAAAACTTTTGCGGAGTTCTTTGTTTAGATGGCGATTTTAGTGGCGTCGTTCCTGATGATTTTTGTGGTGTCATTCCTGATGATTTTTGTGGTGTCATTCCTGATGATTTTTGTGGTGTCATTCCTGATGATTTTTGTGGTGTCATTCCTGATGATTTTTGTGGTGTCATTCCTGATGATTTTTGTGGTGTCATTCCTGATGATTTTTGTGGTGTCATTCTTGAAGATCTTCGGGGTTGATTGTCTTCACTAAAACTAACCCTGTTTTTACCTACTCTCTTTTTATTCTCTAACTCTCTCAACTCCTTGTAAGCTTGTTCTAACATTCGTCGTTTCCAATCCTCATAAGGTTCTATTTTTGTTTCCGTTGTCTCTTTTACAGGACTTGCATCTATGTCCATTTCATTTTCATCTAAAAATTTTAAACATATTTAACTGTATACACCATTTTTATACCAGTCTACATGCATTTGGTTAATATGTTTCAAATAAAGGAGTTGATTGAATAAGAGAAATAATTAGTGAAACAGATTTGTCTGTACATCAGTGTTCTGGTAGTATGCTACCAGAATCAATCAATCGATCAATCAGACATCAATCGATTTTAATTATTTATGTTATACTTTATTGCACATCACAAACAATCACAAGAGGTATCACTAAGTGTCTCTTACAAGTGAAGTAAAAGTTACAAGAACATGTTTACTATAACTTAAATTAAATTAGTTTTTGTTGTCCAAGTTTAAAAATATATTATCAGTTTGACCTGTTTGTACGTGATATTTGAAATAATTCGATAATATTAAGTTTGATGATGTATTTAGAGTTACAAGAATGTGTGCCAAATTCTGCTCATGCATGTGTGTCCACCAATTTCTCGGTAACTAATGAGACACAGTTTTTTTTCATTTAAATGAGGTATATTCTTAAGAACAATCCTGGAGGTGAATGTATAATATAGGTAACCTGGGATTGATAACATTGACAGATATTTGAAGTTGATTTAATTTTTCTAAATTACTTTTATTATGTAATGTCAAATATTTCAATGACACGCAGGTGTCAGCGTCACGCCATGAGCCATACATTTTACAAATGTTATTTAAAACTTAGCAATGTTATTCTGAACAGTTTAATAAATTAACGGTTGGTTAGGTAATTTTTAACATTTTTTTGAATTGTCAGAAATAAAATACAATTGACATAATTAAATCGCTTTCAAGCCATCTCTTCATATGAAAAAGAAAATGTGCACATGATTTTCAGATCAGTCAGTACGAAAGTTAGGATATGATGTGGACAAGTAATGCTTGTACAGTAAAGATTTTAATTATGAAGATATATACTAACTTTCAATAAGAACTTTGGGTGGTCGTCCCCTTTTTTTAACAACAAGAAACTTTTCCTCCACAATTTTAGTCCACTCTGCATCCAACTCACTCCATTGCCCCGGCTTTAGTCTGGATTTTTCTATAAATTTAGATTTTGTTATCTTTACTTTATTGATCCTGTAAATGTAAATTATTTTTCCAAGATTAGTATGGCTTCATTGTATAAATCAATAGACACAGTAATAATAATAATAATTAAGCCTCATTTATTGCTTTAAAAATTTACAAAATAAAATTTTAAAAATAAACACATAAAATATTTTTTTTTTCAAGGACCTCTTATTGAGTATAGGCCTCCTCCAACTGGCTCCATCTCTCTCTGTTTTGAGCATTTTTCTCCCAATCCTCTTCACCAACTTTCTTAAGCTCGTCAGCCCACCGTGCAAGAGGGCGACCACGCTTTCTTTTTCGTGGTGGGCCTTTCCACTTTGTTACCCTCTTTGTCCATCTGTCATTGTTCATTCGAGCGGTATGACCCGCCCATTTCCACTTAAGTTTTTTGCAATGGGATAGTGCATCAATAACCTTTGTTTTCTTTCTAATTTGTGTACTTCTGATATTGTCCTTCAGTTTTAAATTTAGTACACTGCGTTCCATTCCTCGTTGACAAGTTGTTATTTTTCTATTTGTGTTCGAGTCAAATATCCATGATTGGCTACCGTAAGAAATATATGGCAAAATACACGTGTCTACGACTTTCTTTTTAAAGTGTATTGGTATCTCTGCCTTTAGTACTTCTTTGTCCCCCAGAATTTGATCCATGACATCCTAGTTCTCCTATCAACTTCATCATGATGTTGTGAATTTTTAAAAGATATTTCCTTACCCAAGTAGATGTATTTCTAAGGGGTATCCATTAATTTTGACAGGATCTTGTAGGTGATTTGTCATTATTTTTGTTTTGTTTTTGTTTAATTCTAATCCTATTGCTCGACTAACAGAACAGAGGTCGTTTATCATTTCCTCTAATGGTAGTGATGTTTCTGAGAATGAAACAATGTCATGAGCAAATCTTAAGTTGTTTAAGTAATTACTGTCAATAAATATACCTTTTTGCGTCCAATTAAGCTTTTGCATTATGCTTTGAAGTACTGTTATAAATATGGCAGGAGAAAGTGGGTCACCTTGTCTAACCCCTCTTTTAATGGCTGTTTTAGGACCCATTGTTTCTAGTTTGACTCGGCTTACAGTTTTTGAGTTTATATTCTTAACTAGTTCAATCACCCCTGATGGTACCTTACATTCGTGGAGGCAGTCCACATACTGCTGTGTGATATGGAATCGAAAGCTTTTGCTTAATCTATAAATGCTAGATATAGTGGTATCTTTTTTTTCTTTATACTTCTTAATAATTTGATCCACAACATAAATATGATCAATTGTTGAAAATCCTTGTCTGTAACCAGATTGTTCTGTGGGCTGAAAATCCTGTATATGCGTGGAGATTCTGCTCTCTATGCATGAAGCAAATAATTTGTAGAGATTCAGTTGTAAGCTTATCGGTCTATAGTTACCAATGTCTGTAGGATCACCTTTTTTAAAAAAAAGGATTATATCTGACTCTGCCCATGCATTAGGTATAGCTTTTACCTCAAGTATTTTATTAAAGTGTTGTTATAATTGGCATTAATAAAAAAATTCCTTAGATTATGGCTTCATTGAGTATCATATCAATATTAAGAAGGGGTCTAGTTACCTATATATGTATTAAAATTAGCCAAAAAATACAGATAATTCGTCATTTATTCATCAGGTTACTTACATTATCAATAACAAATAATGACTGGTTGAAATTAATAATATCACATACATACATGAATTAA
Organism: Pieris brassicae; assembly: GCF_905147105.1. Taxonomy (NCBI): domain Eukaryota; kingdom Metazoa; phylum Arthropoda; class Insecta; order Lepidoptera; family Pieridae; genus Pieris; species Pieris brassicae. The sequence goes on along the minus strand of NC_059667.1, from coordinate 21,050,606 downwards.
AGCACAACTTTCATCATGTTTTGTAATTTATCAATTAAAATTCTTACATCATAAAAACTTGAGATTTCTATACAAATTTGTTAAAAAAATAAAAAAACTGAAAATTCTTACCTACAAGCCTGGTATACTGCCATACAAACATACTGGGGTAATGTCAAATCCAATTCCTGGAAGTAAGAGTTATATAGGAAAAAAGCTGTACTACTATTACTTTTCATGATATTTTTTACTACTATTTTTATTTAATCAATTCTGTTAATGTAGATAACATTAACAACAACAATAACAAATTTTATGCACTAACTTTAGTTTGTACTAAGGTCAACATACCACTTTAGCGCTTGTTTCATATTCTTTCATGATGCTTTCAGCAAGATCCTGTACTTCGGTACACTGCAGGTTTAAGCACAGTGCAGATATTGATAGCTTCTCATTGTTCATCTCCAGTAAATTCTCAATCACCTTTCTAGAATTTCTATAGCTTGGTCCTTTTAACCCTGAATACTTAACTGCAGTTTTCTAAAATTATCAGGACACACATTGTTGTCTTAGTGTATTAAAAACTGCATTAGTAATCAATCAATATCAAACTGCAGAAGTAGTTAAGAGTAATAGCACTTACTTGATCAAAATTAGTACCAAGCACTGAAGCTGCCAAATCCAGAAGTATTACAATTTTACTTGTGTCTGAAAAGTTATTCCCTGGCGTAGATTTAATTTGAAGTAAGCGTTCAAATTCTGCAGCTTTGCTGAAAATTTAATTATTTAAGGATAATTGTATAAAGACAATTAATGTGTGTTAACGCACGAGTCGAAGACTGTAGTTGATCAGCAAGAAAGGGGAAACATCATCATCAGTAAACTACTCTTCGAGAGTTCGAAGTACCCTGTTGTAATGTATAAGACATAATTGTAAACAATAAATGAACTCGAACCTCAGAACTTTTACTTCGTTAGCCAAACCTAATTTTACAGCTAAGAGCCGCAGAGGTTTTGACGTAGCCATATTAATTAGATTACGTAGTTGTGGATATTTCTTCAATTATTATATTTTATTTATTAAGGCTTTGCCATTTAAAATTGTCAGTCTAACCGCCATCTAATCGCTTTTGACATGTCATATTCATTATAACATAAAATCTGTTGAAAGTTGACTTATGACTGGCATATATTTTGTCTTAAAATCGTTTTTTTAATCGATGACAACAGCTGATTTATTTGTTATCTATGAAGTCTTGACTTTTCGTTCTACGCAAAATCATGATTACGTAATCTTATTGTCAGTACCACGATTTAAGGAATATTTTACTTTTAAAATATGTTATACATTGAACTTATCAAACGTTACTGCTATATCCATTGCTTCACAGAAAACAACTTGATTTATGTAATCATACAGTGAAAAACGCCTTAATACTGAGTCGAGACCTAGGGCTGTCACTCTGGTTAAAATGCATTATCTTTCCATTGTTTTATTAGCAAAAATTACTAAACACTATATAGAATGTTTAGTCGCAAATTTGAACCCTCATCCCTGAGGTCGTAGATTCGTACCGAGTACGAGTGCACCAGAAGGCAGAAGTTGACGGCGTGTGTAAGACACAGAAGGCTATTTACCTACTGGATTATTTGAAAGTCATTGCTTATATAAGTATAACTAATACACACAAAACGTACTATACTATAGTTAACTGTTTAAAATATTATAAATTGATTTAAAGAAATGAACCTCAATGAAGAAGTATATTCATAAAATAATAAATAAATACATAATTTTAATAGAGCCGCCACTAATTACTGAAGTTGCCAATAGCCAATAATGAAATCTAATACTATGCATTAAAAACACATAGCATAATTTGTAGTAATCATATTATTATTGTGTTGAATCTAAAATTATATCCGCCACACCCCTAATATCTATAAACTGTATTCAACAGATTTTCATTGGGACATTTTCATATCACAGACGACATGTTGATTTTTCTAGTTCTGTGAAGCCGATACGGATTGCTGTCATCGCTACAAAAATGTCTTTGTAGTTATCAGGGTGTAGGTCATATTTTAATTAAATTGTAATCTTTCACAAAATCGTGCTCAATTTCGCATGTTTAAATCATAATAGAAAATAAGAAGAGGATCTATTCACCCAAAACAGGGGTGTGTATGAAGTGATGTCTAGCGAATATAAATTCGTATCAAAATAATCTGAAGCTATTTATAAATATTATTTTCTCATCTTTTACTTATGTTCAAACGTTAATAGTAACGTCTGGTCTATAATTAACTTGTGAAAGTTTATAAATAATTTAGTTTACCATGGTGGTGTAGATGATTCGATCAGGCGAGTCTTAATATTTGGTTGCCATTTTTTCGTGAGATAAGTTTGTTCTTGGTGATTATTGGGCGTGATCGCAGCCCAGTGTCAGTTCATAGCGCGCGGAAGTGTCAAGTGCGGTTGTAGTGAAGTGCCGTGGTGTTTTCAGGTAGCAATGCAATTGGTGTCAGTTTGGTGGAGATAATAAGAGTGAAGTGATGATGTGGGCTTAGTGTGTGGAACAGCGGCACCACGGCTTCCTCTGTGGCGGGTGGCGCGAGGGGAGCAGAGTCCCCCTCGCAGGCCAACCAGGACACGGTGGATAACGCCACTCCCACCTGTTGGTAAGTACCCTAATTGAATATTTAAAAAACTACATCCAAAATGAAAAAAAATGTTACCATAAGCCAAGACCTAAAATTTTTACTTAATATTTATAACAAATATAATAATAATCACCTAATCATGATAACTATTATAAACAAGAATATATATTGTTAGTGTTTATTTATGAATTATAGGTAGCTAATTAAACATTCTACTACCTACAACAATTTTCTAATCTGAACATGATAAATATGTAGTAATATTTTCATAGGTACTAAGCCTTAAAAGCTTAATTAAAGTTTGATAATTGACCAATTACTACTGCTAACATAAATTCTTAATATTTTTTATTAAGGTCCAGTGCTTGAAATATACTGCTTTTACCTTAGCTTTTGTTTATGTATTTTTAATTTAGTTATAGTAATGGTACCAACTTTTTGAGCAAAATTCAAAATTTCAGCTATATTATACATTATAATTACTTTGATTACTAGAAAACATTTGAATTTTCTAATAATATTGATTTAATGATGCAAAACAAACCTGATTGACTTGGATTTTAGCTTTAAATTTTTTTTACTAGATATTACTTTATTATAAAAAAAACGCTACCTTGAAATCTTTATTCTCTATTTGGTAAAATTGCTGCTATGCTGATTCCCTAAAAATGTGAATCATGAATCTATTCAATTTTTGGTCACATATTTTTATTTTTTCCCTTTATTATTATACATAATTTAAGACTTGAGCATTACAGGACTATATGTAATAGCTATTATACTATTGTGTGCGATTGGTCAGGCATTTCAAGATGACCTTACTTTGATCATTATTCTTTCCATTCATATACTAATTATGTATTTAAATGTTGTTATTCTTAGCTCTGCCTGAGCAAGTATTTCAAAAAGTTCATGTGATTTTTTTAACTTGCTGATGAAATGTGATGTTCCTTATTCTGCAGAAATTGCAAGCTAAAAAGCTTTTAACCCATTCTAGGCTATTTTAATTGAAAAGTTGTTAACCAAAATGATAAATTATTTGTTTTAGCATTTGAGTATGCTAGCAAATTTACTCACCTCACACCTGTTAGTCATTATTACATATTATCTTCTTTATTTATAAAAAAATAAATCAGTCTTATTACATGGTTTTATCTAAATTATATATCAGCTTTCGTTCATCACAATGTAAACTCAATCTGATAGTAAGAGACGAAAGATCAAAGAATGCAATTGACTGATTTAATTTAGGTTGTGAGGAGGATAATTTCCAGGAAATAAATACATAATTCATTCAAATTATTATTTATCTACATGAGAATACCTTATAAAAAGTATTATTTTTACATAATTAACAATTTATTGCCCAACTTCATTTAGATGTATGCCATTATCAATTTTAACTCATAATAATCACATTAAAATAGTTGTAAAGCAGCTTTAAATTCCAGTTTGCTCTGTAACAAAGAAATTATCTTTTAAAATATCAATATAAATGCCAGTGATAAGCATACTTAGCAACAAACATTCATAATGTTGGACTAAAAATAATATATGCTATGCTAATGACTCAACATGGTTATTTTTAACATGTTAAGGTGTTATTTTAGAAATTTATTTGATTCAACCGCTCAGTTGTATATAATGTTATGTAAATCATATATCATTGATTATTTTATTATAAGAAACAATCATCTTCTGGAATATTTGTATTACAATAGTACATGATATTAATTTGTACAATTCAGATACCTAAACATACTGAAGTAGTTTAATATGCATCTTAAATGTGTTTTATTTTGCTCTGTTGTTTTTTTTTAACTTGAATTAATAATCTGTAATAAAACAAACCTTTCAGGCTTTCCTTAACGGCTGGTATCCAATTGCTAGCACTTTTAGTACTAATTAAAATTATATATATTAAATTCATTCTCAGTTTATTATATTGTTTCTACTGAAGATGTATGTATGCAAAAATTTGATTTTTGCAAAGTATTTATAAAAGTACAGTAAACAATAATGTCATCATTGATAATTAATAGTATTATCAAGTATGCACTATTTTCAGATAAAACCCGATTTCAAGATAATTTCTATGCTTTAAATATGACTGTAAAAATATTTATTGCTCAGTCATGCTGAATTGTGGTTAAAAGCAATAAAATATCAGATCTTCTCATTTCAATACACAAGCAATATATAAATATATAGGTATACAGATTAGCAGATCAAATTAAAAGATATAGATATAGATGAACTTTCTGCCTTTATTTTTGTCTTACTCTGTCAGAATTAAAATTTGTATAATTGTATATATCTATACTAAAAGTTAAATTTGTCCATACCCTTTAGATTGGGACGCTAATAATACCATTATAGAATCTCACAAGAATCTAATTATAGGGAACATAAAATTGTGTGGGCGAAAAATCCTCTCATTGTAAGTAAAAATGTATCTACAACAGCTGGTTTTGTAAACACCAGCCGTTAATTCATCACCGGCTTCTAAAAATAATCAGTGACATTCGTGGTTTAATTGCAATGGCCATGGCTATGGGACGTCCGGTGTTTCATCCTACGCGTTTGACCCGTCGTTTCACATATGTATGTAAAAATCCAATACGTTTTTGACACACGGGAGAGATGCTTGCTAAGTCTCTGTATCTGCGGGTAAATATGACTGTTAGCGCTCATATCAAGACGTAGATGTCTGAAGAGCTTAGGAAACTAGAGCGTGAAGAAATAACTATTGATTTAGAAAATTTTATAATTGTAAGCGTGTGTGTTTGAAAGAATTCATTTCGCTGGGAAGTTGGCTAAGAACCTATGGGTTATATTTTCTTACACGCACTGTGCGCGACGTTAACTACAGGTATGCTCTGTGGCATCATTCATCTGCGTTAATTCACCCGTCATATAGACTATAGTCTCCTTTCCATAAATACACTATACATAAAGGATTTTGAGTGATTCAAAGCAGCTTCTAACATCGTTGGATTTTGTTATATATATGGGCGATCATTAAAAGAAAAATTGTAGTTTTAATCGAAAAACCGTTTGAAATACCGAAACTGTATACGTTTTTATTGTCACAATTGTGGTATCTTCAGTAATTGGGTTACGATAACTCCACTGTTTACTCAAAGGAATGCCAAATTTCTTATTATTAACCTGATTTCGAAGTGCGTCAAAAGTTTTATTTTACGAGAAGCGGACATGTCAGGGGAGGATCTTGAACTAGATTTGTAGCGCGTATTCCATATATATATATATATATATTAATGACGTAATTTCCTGTTTGACGAATATTGATGGATGATTTTTTTTTATATCTTACACGCTAACGTTCAGGTTGTTGCAGGAGCTGGAAAATCGTTTCATAAAATATGTTGGTAAGGGATATTGCAGCATTATTGTCTGTGAAAAAGAATTTTTGAAATTTGTCCAGTACTTTTGAAGTTGATTGGTTAAATATAGAAATCAGAAGAAGAGAAGAAGAAATTGAATATTAGTGTAATCTAAAAACAAATACAGAATGAATAAATTTGGAAACCTTAAAAATATGTCTTAATTTATCACCAAACTTTCCCGAGGGTCAATCCGTAGCCCTGCTATAAAGCTCTATTTTGGGCAAGAAAGTATTTTTAAATACAAATTCACGTAATTCATTGTCAAATTGTAAAAAGTATGCACGTTCTAATTACGATAAGTGTAATCTTTAAAACCTATAGATCTGTAACAAGAACAATAACGAAAAATAAAAATTATTGAATTTTATTCGATCTGGTAATATTTTACATATGGTAGTATTGTTTGCCTGATAGACAAGCTTCATGGAGAGGGTTATGCTCAGTGCTTCTCTACGCGATCGAATTAGAAATAAAGAGATCCGTAGAAGAACTAAAGTCACCGAACTGATACAGCAAAACGGCCGTAAAAGCTTATGGCTTATAGCGGGGCAATGGCAAAACCCGAAGAACAGATGGCCGATGGGGTGAAATAGTTCTGGGGTAAATGCCAAGAACCAGTTGCATTGCGAAGCATTGAACGCCCTCCAACGAGGACAGAGAACCTGGTGAGGGTGTAGGGAAGTTGTATACAGAGCTCGGAGAAGCGGTCGTACTGGAAATTTAGGTGAAAGGCGTATGTCCAGCAGTGGACGTCAACGAGCTGAAACGACTATTCAGCTGATTATGATGAGAATTCATGGTAAAAGGTATGTTCATAGAAAGAAGAAATGGATGGATGACCATGACTGTATAAGTTACATCTAGTTCAGGACTAGTCCATTCCTAGGAATGGAGGAAATGTCATGTCAAATACGTTTTTATATGTTAAAAGTCTGTAACATTTTAAATTCCTGGTCCCCAGTTAATTATTCTTATAAATATTCACGGTCCATGAATATAAAGCTTGGTTTGAGCTGCAGGTCAAGTCTGAAAGCTTTGAGTATCCAAACCTTTAAGCTAATGTAAAACTCGACAGAGCACTGAACGAATACTATCTATAAGTAGTTCCTTAATCTTTTATACTGAAAAAAAAACATTGACTGATAAAAACTATGTTTTACTGTGGTTAATATTTTTTTTTTATTTTTTATTTATTAAGCGCTCTGGTCTGTGTTATTGTGTTCATAACCGTTACAAATGACCGCCAACATTTTTTTTAAATGTCTTTATGACTAGTAATTAATCATTTATAGCCGGCCTTACAAGAGGATCTCAATTGTTTACATAAAAACATCTAATTCCTTCTCGATTTTGATATCAATCGTAAAATTATCTGTCCAATCGAATTATACATTAAAATAACGTTTATATACCAACTAATAAATGCGTTAAATTAGTTCCGTTTAAACAACGACCGAGTAGTCAATGACACTAGTTTTTTTTCTATCTATTTCGATCGAATATATACTGTAAGTTATGGTTAAGTCACGCCGAATCCTGAAAATAATTAACCGCCGAAATCGTTTGGAGTACGCGCCGCAGGACAAATGCCATCGTATAATGAACCTATTAGCATATTTGCTGCATTAACTCGCGAACAATCGCGCGTTGAATAGTGTAGACTAGGAGATGGATGCTTAATTACTTGTTTACGAGTGTGACTTCGTATTAAGACACCAAAGCGTTGTGTAACGGCGGTGAGACGTTAATTTTTATACTATGTATTAGCTGAAAATTCGTTGTTATCCACGTCATACAGTATTTATTTGATAGAGTTCCTAGATAGAGCTTTGGACTTTTGATTTTTGATAATACACTCTGTGTTTATGGCGCGTGGAACAGCTTTACAATCGGGTTCTTCCTCATGAGGCTTATAAATAAAAATAATAATAAAGCCCGGTTATTTCTAATTACAGATGTTGAATATACAGTTTAGATACTTTTATTGTTGTTCGATATCGTAAATTCCATTTTGTAACATTAATAGGAATACCTTCACGGGTTCAAAGGCCTCCTCCTCCTTAATGAGATAAGTTTGCATTTAAAAAGAAAAGTTAACAATACAGTTTGTATTCGAATACGTTTATGTTGAGAATTACCATTTTAACCACTTGGACCTGCTCCAAAAAGCGCTCGGTTTTATTCTATTATTATTAGTATTTGGTCATTTGGCTGGCTCCTAGGCTACACATAGTTTGACGAGCTCAATGGCACCGATCGACGGATGAGGTCGTATACGGAACATCATTACCTCCTTGGTATGCCTGACGAGGCGTTTATGGTCTGAAAATGAAAGTTTATTGTATGTATGACGTACGCGTACGTTTCGGTACAATTGAATTGTAGCTGGCATATATGGAGCTCATAGTTTTGTTTATAAGACAAGAAAAATATATAATAGAGACGATAATTGGTAGGAACAATCTTTAGACACTAATGGTTCACAAATTTTATAAATAAAAATCACAAAATGTTTTGCTAAGTTCGTAAATTGCTGGACCAATTCGAGTAACTTTCGTAAAAAAAATAGTTTATTTACTATTTAGGTTTCATTCCGTAAAGGCGAATAGTCTGTGGAGTACATACTATGGCAAAATGTTCCATATGTAGCTACTAAAAAGGCGGGCTAAGTGAACAATTTAATGAAAACTTATTAATTGTACCAGTAGTTGTCAAAATATAAAAATTCTAAGTGGAACATTTATTTGTATGGAAAAACCTAAACCTATTTTTTTATCAAGGTGCCATTTACCTATGTATAATTCGAATCATATCGTTTTAAATCTTAAAGTAAGCTAAGTAATATTTTTTGACAATATAGTTTGTATTAGTATTATATTAAATTGAGAACTTACATTACAATACAATACATGGCCATATCGCTCCAAGCGATGGCCAACTATGACCAAAATCGTATACGTTATTGTCAATTTGAAGTTTGATTGATTTGATATTTTTAATTCGTACCTCAAGTTACAATCTTGCACAGAACTTGCAACTTTATACAGATAGAATGGTTTGACAGCTCTTCAAACTAAATTTAAGTATGCTTGACCAAATACGTTATTTTATGATTAGTTTACACTTTTACACTCGGCCTGAGTGTTACGTGAATATATTTTTATAATGTGCGTTATGTGACTTAGTGACTGTATCAGCTAACTAAAGCTGGCTAGCGTACTTTAAGATGTTTTCATTGGCGAATCGTAGAAAATTAATTTGTGTATCGTTTGCACGTTTAACTAGCAGATTGATTGCCCCCAACCTTTTAACTAAATTAAAATTTCCTATACTCTTTTACCCCAGGCAATGGCAATCTTGCCATTTGTCCTTTTAAAAGAACGATTTTAAACCAAACTCACCCATATAACCAATGTAACCGTGCCGAGTGTTAGGACGCTTTTATAAATAAATAAATAAATGGTCATCACCTCGCTATGAGACGGTATAGGGACAGACAGTTTACGAAAAGTCTGGACCTAGGCATTCAATCTAAATCAGTTATATTAAAGAACAGCTTTGTTCATTGACACTTGGACGTGGATGGTTTCAGGTGGGCTGCGTGGTCGGCAATGGGCTGCTTCGGTTCGCCAGGCGCCAAAAGCGGCGAGGATGACGCCAAATCGCAGAAAAGACGCAGCGACGCCATCACACGCCAATTACAAAAAGATAAACAGGTAACCGGAAGTACATAAATAAATAAGTAAATAAGAACGTAGTATACAATAAAATATTTAATTAATATTTTTCTTTATAAAGGACAAAAAATTGTTTTATCAAAGCAACATCTTGGAAGGCTGTTTTCGTTTTATTTTTTCCGTAATATGTATTTAAAGTTCTTCAAACGTCCTACCAATATGTCATAACCATCTGAAGTAAATAAATGTATAAATAATAAAATCACTGGGAATTTAATCTTAGACCTCTGGTGTATAATTTTTGTGCACTCGTTTAATAGTATTATCAATATATACACAGTTGTGTGTACATACATACAATATTAAATACATTTATTTAGTATTTATATAGAATATTTTTGTTTGTTTTCGACATCGTATTGCTTTAGTACTGTAAGGATACTGTATGGAGGTGTGCTCGTAATCGCAACCAAGACTCCTCACGGGGTAAATGCACAGTGGAATAAAAATATGTTTTTTATGGAATATTCTTATATTACATACAGCTGTGTATCACTTATTCCGTCGTTTGTAACGCACACATACCTACTTATCGGCTAAGAAGACACGAGGATGTAGGCCGAGAGAAAAAGCCGGCGTAAAAAAGTCTCGGTACTCTTTTAATATAGCAGAACATCATACAAAATGGCAAACAACACTTATTGTAAAACAAATATCGTAAATTAATTAGAAGTAGCCTGTCTAGCACTAGTCCCAGGCCCTTTTATCAACTAGATAATCGTTTAAAATATAGTAAGCCTTATTACGCAGCTTTTCTTTAATACATTTCTTAAAATTATTAGACATAAAAGAGCCTTTGGAAAAATATCCCTTATCCCAAAAAGTGTTATCGGAAAAACGTCTTTTTTAATAATTTAAAAAGTAGGAACTCGTATTTAATAATATTGACAAATCATTATAATATTGTCTTTGGTTAACATAGCTTTTACACATTGAAAGAAAACAATTTTTTTTAACCGGATTAAAGCTATTTGTATTATTATAAACTTATTATTATTTACATAATTTTAAATTTAAAGTAAAGCACGCGAAACGTGGGAAAAAATTAAATTTATTATTATGTAAAATAATTATAAGTTTATAATGAAACAAATAGCTTTAATCCGGTTAAAAAATTGTTTTCTTTCAAATCAATATAAATTTCACACAACAGAACACAAAAGATCTCCACGTTATGTGGGGAAACTACCGCGTTATATGGGTGGCTGAAATCGCTTTACAGGCGTACCGCGTTTATGGTGGATTACTGTACGTTGTTTCATACAAAATTATTGTTAAAGAATTGTATGACACACGTAAATTTCCAGTTATATCGCGCGACACATCGCCTGCTGCTTCTCGGCGCTGGTGAGTCCGGGAAGTCGACGATCGTGAAACAAATGCGCATCCTTCACGTAAACGGATTCTCTGATAAGGAACGCCGGGAGAAGATAGAAGATATCAAGAAGAACATACGCGATGCGATTCTCGTGAGTGAAGCATGTATAAAGTTTATCAGATTGGCGTTAATTCATTATTAATAAGGCTTAAGAAAGCAGAACGGTCACTTGGTAAGTGATACCACCGTCCATAGACATTCACATTGGCTCGCAAGTGTGTTGCTGGCCGTTTTAACAATTTTATATTTAAGATGTTGATGAGCTTTGTAATTTCAGACGATAACTGGTGCGATGAGCACGCTTACACCGCCCATACCTCTCGAAAAGCCCGAGAATAAGGCTCGAGTTGACTACATACAAGTAAGTTATAAGTACATATATATATATATGTGTATAAACTTATATAAGAATAACATGTAGTGTACATATACATATCATATACAGATTGACATATCTTCTATTCCCATTATTCAATATACAAATGCAAAACGCTTTCAGAGTAATTTTAAATATTAAATGTCCTACATGAAGTAAACTTTAATGGTTAAATTAATAAGTTAAACTCTATCTTCGTCGTAATATCATCACAATTTGGACTTCTATTAAGATAACTTTAACAATTTATTGAAGATTACAGTACGCGCATTGATTGTTTATTTTATATAAGTTCTAAAAACATATAACAGACCCTGCGTATAAGATAAGTTATTGCTATGTTTAGAAATCCCTTTTTAATGAAGATATCACCTGTCTCTTTTTATCGCTATATAAACGCAATCAGAAAGAAAGAGACGAAAGAGTAGGTCAACTTATTTCTTTAATATTGAAGTTTTTTTTTTTATGTAATAGCAGGCAAACGGGCAAGAGGCTCACCTGATGTGAAGCGATACCGCCGCCCATGGACACTCACATTGCCAGAAGGCTCGCGAGTGCGTTGCCGGCCTTTCAAGAAATGGTACGCTCTTTTCTTGGAGGTCCCTAAGTCGAACTGGTTCGGAAATACTTCAGTGGGCAGCTGGTTCCACATAGTGGTGGTGCGCGGCAAAAACTGCCTTAGAAACTGCGCTCAGATGTGGAAATTTTTAATTTAACTTTTAAACTATTGTCTCTTTCTGTCTAATTGTGTTTACGTGGCGAGGAAATGAGACATGAGTTTTTAAATCAACAACAATTAGACTAGAACTGGTTCATTTTAATGATAAAATTTGGTGCTGAATGTGATGGTAATTGCTAGGACGTAGCTTCACAACCGGATTTCGACTACCCACGTGAGTTCTATGAGCATACGGAGGAGCTCTGGAAGGATGGAGGGGTTCAGCGGACATATGAGCGCAGTAACGAGTACCAGCTCATCGACTGCGCCAAGTAGTAAGTAGTATATATATATGATGAATAATAATCACTGTTATCCTATTTCTTTTATAATCCAAAATAACTACCGTCTTTTCCACGTTTAACAAACAAATTAAACGAAACGTCAGTTAACACTTAATAGATAATTAATAATCTAAGACATAATTATTTCTTTACACACACACATATATATATATATATATACACATATGTACTAGCGGACCCGACATACGTCCTGCGTGATATTTCAAGCGATTAGGATTTTATTATATTATATTTTTAACAAAGTATGAATGTACCGACAGCAGCGCCATCTGCCGGGCTGAATTGTTAATCTAAAGTCTAAACCGTCCAGGGCGCTGCCAAAAGGCATACCAAAAATTCATTCAAATCGGTCCAGCCGTTTAAGAGGAGTCCAGTGACATACACACGTACAGTAGAATGATATATGTAAAGTATATAAAAATGATATAAATTTTATGTATGTTCCATATTTAAGCAATATATTCCTGTTTCAAAATATGCTTAAAATAGTATATATATAGTAACGTTTTTTAAATTAGTTTTCATTAAAAAAAATGCATTTGAGTTAAGCTTATTGTTTGTATGAAAATTGTAACATCCAAATCCGATAAATAAAAACTAATATTTTTAATTGTTTTGTCCGTTTTTTCCTCACAGTTATTTATTATACGTATAGTTACATTTTCATACAAAAAATATTTTTCAGTTTCCTGGACAAAGTGCACGTGATAAAGCACCCAGAGTACACGCCCACGGAGCAAGACATCCTCCGCTGCCGAGTTCTCACTTCGGGCATCTTTGAGACGCAGTTCGTCGTCGATAAAGTCAATTTCCAGTAAGTATATTAATATATTAGGTCCTTACATATGAAATTGGCGTTTTGTCGTACTGGCCACTTTGACCTCAAATACCTCCTCTTTGGTTAGGAATTTCAAATTCAAATTTGTACAGCTATTTACTCATGTATTTGTGCTTCGATGACCGTCATTCATTTGTTTTGTTCTGTTTGCGTCACTCATTTTACAAAATGGAAAACTTAAAGTATCGCATTATTTACGAGTACGAGTGCTGCCGTGGCACTAGTGCTGCGGAAACGACTCGAAGGGTGAATGATGTGTATGGCGGTCATGTTGCAAAAGAAAACACAGTTCGTTTTTGGTTCCAACGTCTTCGTTCTGGAAGTTTCGACCTACAGAACAAGCCCCGTGGACGGCCTGAGACCCAAGTTGATAATGAAGTATTGAAGGCTATTGTGGAAGCGGATCCATCGCAAACCACGTCCGTGTTAGCTGCAGGCTAAGGAGTTAGTGATAAAACTGTTTAAATTCACTTGAAGCAAATTGGGAAGATTAAAAAGCTTGAAAGGTGGGTACCTCACGAGTTGACTGAAGCAAACCGGCAAACGCGCGTCGACTGCTGCGTTACATTACTGAAGAGGCACAATAATGAAGGTATTTAAAACCGAATCATTACCTGTGATGAAAAATGGATTCTTTACGATAATCGGAAGCGCCCAGCGCAATGGTTGGATCCTGGCCAGCCAGCCAAATCCTGCCCCAAGCGAAAATTAACCCCAAAAAAGTTACTTGTAAGCGTTTGGTGGACTAGTGCCGGTATTGTTCATTGCAGTTTTCTCAAATCTGGCCAGACTATTACGGCTGATGTCTATTGTCAGCAATTGCAAACCATGATGGAAAAGCTAGCGGCTAAACAACCTAGACCTTCACGACAACGCTAGACCACACACTGCACAACAGACGGCTACCAAATTAGAAGAGCTTCAATTGGAATGTCTAGAAATCCTCCGTACTCCCCGGACCTTGCTCCAACAGATTACCATATTTTTCGAAATTTGGACAACTTCTTGCAAGGGGAAAAATTTAACTCTGATGGGGCAGTCCAAATCGCCTTCACAGATTTTATTGATTCCCGTCCGACTGTTTTTTTTAGTAAAGGGATCAATGAACTACCTATGAGATGTCAAAAGTGCATAGAAAACAATGGTTCATACTTTGATTAATTGAATATATTATATTTAAAAATATTCGATTTTTTGTTCCTCCCATACAAAACGCCAATTTCATATGTAAGGACCTAATATTTTCTTAGATCTCGTATCGACGGTAAATCAGTTACACATACAAAAAAGTTTTTTTTTGTTTTGCTTAATATATTGTAAATAAACTAAAAGAAAATCGATTTCAAAGTGTGACCGGAGGAACTATTGATATCCAGATCCACCTCGTTTATCAGAACGCTCTCTTACGCCCACTTGTACTCGTAATCTTAATTAGTACTTCGGATACATATATCATAGGAACTGTTGGATGATTTACGACGTATTCTTCTGTTAAAGTTTCCAAACAATGTCTTAGGTAATGAATTCGATTTCTCGTTACTGCAAAACGTTTGTCGGTTTACAGGGTTATGGTTGATAATTAAGAAAAAAATGCGTGCGTGTACGTGTACTAGTGTACGTAAGAAGTGAAACTTCTTTATGACCTTATTTTTCGAAAAATGATCTACTATGTGCAACGAAACTTTACGAAAATAAAGTTTAACAAAAGGCTTTTATTATGAGATATGAATACAAATAATGCAATTATTTCATTTTACCTTATTACTACTGAGATTATTACAGAATTTGATTTATTGTAATAGAATTATTGCTATCATTGTTATTGTTATTATATATTTTTGTTATTAATGGCTTCGAATCGACCGTGGCAGGGACAAGAAAAAGATGGCGCGTAACGGAAAAATGTGACGCGTAACCGAAAATGTGACGGTTTTTTTAATTGCAGTTATTTGACTACAGAAATATTTAATCATATATCAAGAAGAGTGGCATCATAATAACGGTGTTAGAAAGATAAAAGCTACTTCACTCTTTTCAGTATGTTCGACGTGGGCGGTCAGCGCGACGAGCGTCGTAAGTGGATCCAGTGCTTCAACGACGTTACGGCCATAATCTTCGTGACGGCCTGCTCCTCCTACAACATGGTGCTGCGGGAGGACCCCACGCAGAACAGGCTCCGGGAGTCGTTGGATCTCTTTAAGAGCATATGGAATAATCGGTACCTATTAGTTCTATCCGCTTTGGCACTATTCCTTCCCCCCCCCCCCCATTTTCTTTGACTTTCGTGGCGAAAAAAAATTTCTTGAAAATGAGATATAAATCTGTGGTAAAGACCAAGAGAAAATGAAAAAAAAATCATATAATATACATTTTGCGTTTCGTTCTGTATTAGGATATATGTACTTGAAAAGTTTTAAAAGCTATAAAAAAAATTCAATTAATTTTTTTGTTTCATTCTGACCTTTGTGATGGCTCCAGATGGCTCCGCACAATATCGGTGATCCTGTTCCTCAACAAGCAAGACCTGCTCGCGGAGAAAGTGCTCGCGGGCAAGTCCCGGCTCGAGGATTACTTCGCGGAGTTCGCCCGATACCAGACTCCGCCCGACGCCAGCCCCGACGTGAGGGACCACCCGGAGGTGGCTCGCGCTAAATACTTCATACGGGACGAGTTCCTGGTGAGTGGGGTATGGGGCGTATGGGAGCACTCCCAGTGTTGTTACACTAAGATTTCTTATTTAAAAGAGGGAGTTTTGACACCGTTTCCAGAAAAAAAGATCTGCCTCGATTGCCTTGGATATTTTTTTGTTCTAGTGGCCCCGCTACTTACCTACTAATAAATTGTAATCTAGATTATATTTATATTGATAAGTATGTAATTTATATTGACTATATGAATTACTATTTATATTCCTTCAAGAAAAGAGCGTACAAATTCTTAAAAGGCCGGCAACCCACTCGCGAGCCCTCTGGCATTGAGAATGTCCATGGGCGGCGGTATCACTTAACATCAGGTGAGCCTCCTGCCCGTTTGCCCCCTATTTTATAAAAAAAAAAAATATATTCTTCGCAAAAGTTGGTTTTTCGAGTGAATTTCTGAGTTATGTATTTTTTTAGTAGTTCATTTAGTTGTTATCGTTATAAGGTAGAACAAATAGAAATATACTATTATATTAAATTGTTTATAAAATATTGAATTGAAGTCTCTCAAATACGAACATTTTGCCGTGTTTGTTTCCTAGTACAAGTAAATGTTCGTATACATTTTCAGTTTTCAGTACTACAGATCAGGGAATTAGCTAAATTTTTAACTAATAAAAATAATCAATAAAAAAATCCCGTATATGCGTTTTAGATGTTAATTATGGTTCCAGCGTATCAGTACGGCCAGTGGCGAAGGCAAGCACTACTGCTACCCCCACTTCACGTGCGCAGTGGACACCGAGAACATCAAGCGCGTCTTCAACGACTGCCGCGACATCATTCAGAGGATGCATCTGCGGCAGTACGAGCTGCTCTAACGGTCAGTATGTCATTTTTTATTATAGAATGGTATTCGGGATATTTGTTGCTCTTAATTGAATGATCACACTATCAATTCGATATGTCTTAAATTTTGCGAGAAACTTATGAACAGACATACAAAAGCACACGTGCTTGGAAGTCTTAATCATCCTCATAATAATTAAGCCCTTTCAATTCCAATGTTTATATATATCATTTTTATTTCTTGTTATCCTAATGTCCTAACTTCCTTCAGTATCATTGATTCCATCCATGATTGGATCCCATCCATAAAGCCTTCCTCCAGATTTTCCAAATATCTATATCATGGCTTTGTCCATTCGCTTCCTGCTAACTCTTCTATATCTTTTATCTACCTTTTTCAGTGCGCTCTCTTCTTCACTGCTCGGTCCTTTCCTTGTAGTTGTCTGTCCACATGTTGTCTGTGCATCTTGCCATATGCCTCGCCCATTTATATCATCATCATCATACTCAAATAATATCTCATAGATCCAGTGTGTATTAACATTTTTTTGGCAAGATAAAAAATAAGCAATAGATGTCATGACAATCATATTACGTCAGTAATTAGTTAAAAATATGATATCAAAAATTATAATAACAAATTCAATCATATCACGTCAGTAATTAGTTAAAAATATGATATCAAAATATATAAATACAAATTCAATTATATTACGTCAGTAATTAGTTAAAAATATGATATCAAAATATATAAATACAAATTCAATTATATTACGTCAGTAATTAGTTAAAAATATGATATCAAAATATATAAATACAAATTCAATTATATTACGTCAGTAATTAGTTAAAAATATGATATCAAAAATTATAATTACAATTTCAATCATATCACGTCAGTAATTAGTTAAAAATATGATATCAAAATATATAAATACAAATTCAATTATATTACGTCAGTAATTAGTTAAAAATATGATATCAAAATATATAAATACAAATTCAATTATATTACGTCAGTAATTAGTTAAAAATATGATATCAAAAATTATAATTACAAATTCAATCATATTACGTCAGTAATTAGTTAAAAATATGATATCAAAATATATAAATACAAATTCAATTATATTACGTCAGTAATTAGTTAAAAATATGATATCAAAAATTATAATAACAAATTCAATCATATTACGTCAGTAATTAGTTAAAAATATGAAATCAAAAATTATAATTACAAATTCAATCATATTACGTCAGTAATTAGTTAAAAATATGATATATAATTATATTATATAGAATTCTTAGACGTTTCGATGATTGCAGTGAGAAAGGCGATTCCAATGCGCCAGGGCTGGTTCGAAGCCGGCGTGATATGACACCAAACGAATACGACAGCAATATTTACATATTATACATATACTATCTATGTGTAACGCTCCAATATTAAATTATACAAATCTTTATTAGCGATGGCAATACATAATATAAGTCCTTTGAAGTCGATATATTTACAACTATCGACACATTGAGAAAGTCTTGGACTTTATTGTCACTTGTCAAAAATTGATTCAGTATTTATATAACTTTTTATGATCTGTGTTGCCATCGCACGTAGAGCAAAGGCTGGGACATACGAGGCGATCTAATCTACTTTAATACGTCACTAAGTGTGTCCAAAGCCTGATCTTTTGCACGTTATCTGTTGTCGTTGGATTGTGATTTTGTACACTGACTTTGAATGTGTTTTTTCCATAGACCACATACTCTTACATCAACTTTTGAGTAAAACACTAAGTTAAGGATTTAGTCGAGACTTAGCGCGAACTGTGACTCACAATCTAATACATTTTTGACGTACGAAAGCCATATTTAGCGTTGAGCCTCGTCGCAACAAAATCGTGTAGCTTTTTAATATTTAATACCAAATTAATATAATATTTTATTGCATTTATAAATCAGTGTAACTAAATCGTGTTTAAGATTATGTGCAAAAGATATAACGACCGCCGAGCGGCAACTCACGGATTCTTCTGTCGCATGGTGTTTCCGGACGTTACGTACGTGTACTCACCACTTACGTATACGTAATTCGTACGTTGCTACTTTGGAGCATCCAGTGAATGTTGGGTTGATCTCGGAATGAAGCTACGAGGGTATTACCTGTTCAAAAAATCGTCTTTGATTTTTTGGTATGGCAACACCCTTTTGTCTATGAATTTTTTTAAATTAGACGCGTATTTAACATGATTGCAAGTTTCTGTAGAATATAATTTGCACTTAAAGTTTTTGGATATTTTAAGGTTTTTTGAAATTCACGCTACATTCCGAGATGTAAACCTTTTTAGAGCATAACGCGGCGTTATTAACTCGATTGTCATTCGAATAACATATCTTTTAGAATATATAAAAAATATATAATGAATTAATTGTCTTTATTATTTATTCTACAACACAACGTAAACTTTTTTGAAAAAAAAAAAAAGAATAAGTTTGACATATGACAGTGACAATCGAGTCATTATCGCGTAGAACCAATCGTTTTATATTGAGGATCATATAGTTTGATTTTTTCGAGGCTACACATAGTATTATGTATAGAGCACCTTTAGCTTTTTGCCCACTTCATTTATTGATGCATATCACTGAAAATTGTTATCTTTTAAATCATAGACAATGCACGCTGGATCAATTTCGGTCACTTTCGTTTCAAAGTGACAAATGTTTTTAAATCGTAATATTCTTACCCGTTGCACTTGCGATGCAAGCTGCCTATGTTTTAAGCTGGCATAATAATTTGTTGATGTTTTTTTTTAATCTCAGTTTTTGTCTTTGAAATAATTTGACATATGTGGATGCCGTTTTTGCAAGAGTAAATTTTACAAAGGTTTTTTTTATGAATTTGCGTATGCGCACAATTAAATCATGTAATTTATACTTTTTTTTATCGAATGATTTACTGCAATAATCTTTATATGTTTTCGTGATGTATACAAATGCGAGCGCTGTTATATTCATAGCTGAATAGGAGATCTCGTATTTGTATATATCAATGATTTGTATTTTTAAGTTTATTTTAATGTTAAGTTTATGTCTTCCATATGTATATCTTTTGCAATTTTTTTTTGTCTTATTAAACGACGCACATTGACACGAGAGCTTCGCTGTGTAGATTTTGTTGAAGTTATTTAATATATGGAGCTTTTAATAATTATAAGGTCCAAAGATTTGTTCCCGGTCGCATCTAATGCGGTGATTGGAAGTTTATTAGCAGTATTTAATTTTTCAAATCTTTGCGGTTGCCGCTAAACTGACACAGAGATAGAGATGTGGTGGTTTTTTGACAACCCGTATTTTTGTTCGAAAATTAATATATTACATTAGCCCTAAGTACAAATGTAACTAACATTACGGTAATAATATTACAATAATTATTTATTGATTTATGTACTTACCGGTTTTTTAGTCTGTGAAAAGAAACATATTTTTAACGTTCAAAGATTATTGGTAGGATATTATTCATTCTCGAAAGAATTTTATAATAATAGGATTTGAAATGAAATGGTCCTTAATATAAGGTCGATGCTGGCAAGAAATGTGCCATATTTGATGTCCTGCTAGCGGAAACACCATAAACTAATGTTACCATTTTTAAACCCACATATATGAGAACTCGATCCTTCCTAGAACCTTGTAAATTAACAAATCATCTATTTTGCTTTGAAATAAACGTTTTGTCGTTATTTTTAATATATATATATATATATCTAATATGGAGAATTGTATTTTTCTTTCGTGTTAGTTTTCTTTGTAAGTAGGCAAATAATAGATTTACTTCATACATTTCTTGGTGCGTAGTCGTTCGTATCACACTGAATATATAATTTTTAGGTTTGGATAAGAAAATTCCATTCGGTTAATTATTATAAGTGAAATTATTAATTATTGGTAGGAAATTTTTGGCTTTTAAAGATCTGCTTGTTTTAGTGCAATATAGAACGACCGCCACCGAAACCAAACCATCTCATCGTGTAATTAATAAAATGGCATCTTGAACTTATGTATATGCAACTTAAGCAAACTATTTGGTAGCTATTTTAAGTAAGTTTAGTGTATCGCGATAAATCGAACGCAAATATCTATAATTTACACTGCTAACGTAAAGTTTCTTGCGAGTCACTGTCCACTAGTGGGATTTTAAAAATAATTTTCATTACACCTTTAACAAACGAGGTGGCTACGATGGCTGCTTGGCTTTTATTTTAAATATTTTTAAAACTGACAATGGAGATGGCAACACGTCGCGAATCTCAATCTGCACGCGTCAAACTGACAGATGTTTCCGCCATGTTTAATCTGTGGTTCTTTAAACTTTTTGTAGCATGTGGTGATAGTATTGTGCAATATTTTAACATTCTTTTTTTGAACTTGAACGTTAGCATTAATCGGATATCTGCTATTTACGGTCGTTTCCAGAAGCTTGGCTATCTTTCGATTTTTATGTCCAAATACGAAGTATCATAATGTGAAAGTAAGAAAGATAGATAGGTTTCGACTATTGCTGTATATTTCTGTCCAGTCCCCGCTACAACTTACGATTTAAGTAAACGCAATAACACGTGAGTCATGTATAAAGTAGAATATAGCATATTTTCTATGTTTTTCGATATGTAGATGATATACTGCCAGTGTCGATGTCAATGTTAAGATAAAGATAAGATGTTTCCTGTTGCACCCGACATCAAAGAGTCATCTTTGGAGAATAGACATAAATGTTAACTGAGATTTGAGGTTGAAACACAAGGAGTTCTCTTGATTGAATTTTGTAATTGTCAAATGCGAAGATAGGTTCGTCCACATTACAAGATAAACACAAATTAGTGTGATGATAGTTACTTTGTGTAACTATATTAATGACTTTCGTGGCATAAAAACGTTTTAATGCTCTGTGGACGAGCTTTATTCAAAAGGAGGCTTAATAAAAATCTCTTCAAAACGGAAACTTAGCATAGAAATATAAAATTTAGTTTCGCGTGCAATCCTCGACTAGTAGTAATAAACGTCCGTGGCCAATAACCAAATAGTATTGAACAATTTCCCCTTTTTTAAATCTTTCATAGTAATAAGTGATTGTACTGCGCACAATATGTATGTGAAGGAACTTTCGTTTCGACTCTTTAAAGTGCAGAATTATTCTGCAAAATATTTTTTGGTAATATTTTTGACTGTCGCTCACTTAGCGTCCCTGTCTCGCTGAAATAAACGCATTTAACTGCTCATTTATGTATAAATTCATCGGTTTTATTCATTTTAAGAGAAATCAAATCGGCACTCCTTATTTACAAATTGTCTATTGATCGTAATTATATTCTATCATTTGTTTAATGTTATATTAGAAAAATCTATATATTTTAACAAATTTTTAATTTTTAATATACCTAATTAATAAAATTCCTAAAGATAAAATTTTTAACTATTTATGTGTATAGTAGATTCTAGAGCGAGGTAAAGATAACGAACGCTTATTTTAATTTGTTTTTCAGAGAATCGCAATTTATTTACTGTCTTTTAAATTACCCTTAACTGATGTGTACAAAAAAATCAGTATGTTTCAGGCATTTTGAATCAGACTTAATGTATGTAAAAATAAATGTTGTTTTAAAATTGTGCTTTTTTATTTTCCTATACCTAGTATGTTAATAGTTCGTAACCCCAAAGTTCGTTGTAATAAAAATAGTACGCTTTAGTAACGTGTGTGATCATAGATGGAGTTCTTAAGTTCTTCTCGTGAGTAAATAGTGATGAATATAATAACCAATTTATTTTCTCATGACATCAGAACCAATATAAAGATTTTCTCCAAAGCCGTTAAGTATTCCAGCACGAATTGCTGTGTTAGTGTCTTGGGGTGGACTGCTGTGCGCAGTGGAACGCTGGAGCACTGAGGCGCGCTGCACATATACCTAAAGCATATATGGCCAAAACTAAATTGTTCTGATTTTGGAATAGTTGATTGTCTAAATAATTTTCCAGAATATTAATATTTCATCACTCCTTTTCTCGAATTTTTTACTCAAATCATTTATGACAAATATTGAAAATGAGACAAAAATGCAAAAAAATCTCTAAAGTATGTTTTTTTTATTATTTTTTAATTTTCCATTATAAGATTAGATCCTACCTAATAAGTACTTATTAGGTACTAATAATCATCAGGCTCATCACTTTCGCTTTGTTAATTTTCTTCTGTACTCGTATTCGTACTTGTAGAACACTCGTCTGATGAAAAATGCTGGAACTCCTTATCATAACTCTGCTTCTGCAGGTTAGGAAGACATCCGAAGTCAGAATTAGAAGATTAATCAAGTCTTAGAGGCAGACCTTTCTAGAAATTTCCTGTAAAAATTTTGCCTATATAAACGAAAATGTTTTTTTCGAGATTCTGCAGCCTCTGACAATTGTCCGATTGGAATGAGAGCATATTCTATGACCAAAGCCCCATGACATTTGTATTGGTGTCTAAAAGACTTAGGAATTAACCATCGCAGAGTAAATTGATCCGACTATTTGGGCATTTGGTCTATTTTTCACTTTATACCATTTTATTATGCTAAATATATCCCTTATATATGTACATATCCATGCATATACATATCTCTTGATATAGTCATCGCGCAAATTTCATTGAAGCCGAGCTGGAGGCAGCTCTCAGCGCGAAGCCGACGATCATCGCGGGTGACTGGAATGCCAAACACATCAACTGGCATTCCCAAGTCACGAACACGCGAGGTCGTCGCCTTCTGCACCACGCCGAAGAGCGCGGCTACGTGGTGTGCGGACCTGACTCCGCCACCCACTTTCCTAGAGCAGCCGCCCACAGGCCGGACACCATCGACCTGGTGGTGCACAACCGGCCCGACCTCCACCTAGCGCAGGAGGTTCTGATGGACGAGTACCAGTCGGACCACCAGCCGGTGCTGTGCCTCATTGCGGGGGCTCCATCCCCGCCCGCACGCACCCGGAAGGTCACCGACTGGAATACCTTCGAGTCCATCATGGAAGACACCCCTGCGCCCGGCCCACCGGATTCGACATGGCAGAGTCCATGACGCGGCAACTCCAGGCAGCTCTGGCGGCAGCGACCTCAACGCGCACGCCGGAGATCACCTGCCAGGACCTTGCACCCCATGTGCAAAGGCTGATTCAGCGCAAGCGCGCGCTCAGGAGGCAATGGCAGCGCAACCGCTGCCCCGCGCTCAAAACGCAGCTGAATCGCCTCGCCGAACGTGTCAAGGCCGAGCTGGCCTCACACGAACGGCGCACATGGGAGCGCACACTGGGAGAGGCCACCACAGAGCCTACTCGTCTCTACCAACTTTGCCGCCGTCTCTACAGGACTCCAGAGCCGAAGCGTCCCCTGCGTGACAGCAACGGCGCCATCACCTACAACGACACAGATCGGGCCGAAATATTCGCCGAACACCTCCAGCGCCAGTTTTCGCCGAACCCCGCGACGTCCCCTACGCGCGTGGCAGAGGTGGTGAACGCTGTCGAGGCGTGGCTGACGTGCCCGATCCCTACCGACGAAGCCCAGATCTTCTTCTCGCCGTCACAAGTGCGGAAGAGGATCTCACGACTGCGACCCAGGAAGGCGCCGGGACCGGACGGCATCACCCACGAGGCGCTGCGCCATCTGCCCATGAGATGGATAGTTGCGCTGTCGCGCCTCTTCACGGGTATCCTCCGGTATACGCACTTCCCCAGATCATGGAAAGAGGGCAAGGTGATCCTAATATCGAAGCCCGGGAAGGACTCTACCCGACCCGAGAGCTACCGACCCATCACCTTGCTATCGACGCAGTCGAAACTGTTCGAGTGGCTGTTGCTGCAGAGGATCGAACAATACCTGCAGCCGAGGCCCGAACAGTTCGGCTTCCGCGGCGAGCACAGCACGACGCTGCAGCTGACGAAGGTGCTCTTCACTGCAGCCTCGGCCCTCAACAAAAAGGAGGGGGCCGCCGCCGTTATGCTGGACATGGCGAAGGCCTTTGACCGTGTCTGGCACGACGGCCTCGTGCTGAAGCTCATGCTCTCAGCCCGAGGGGTGCACACTCGCCCTTTACGCCGACGATACGGCGTACGTGGCGTCATCGCTGAGGGCCTCGCACGCTGCCCAAAAACTCCAACGCGCTCTGGACCTCCTGCCAGAGTGGCTGGACAAGTGGAGACTCGCCGCCAACCCGGACAAGACACAGGCCATTGTCTTCGGCCGGGGTTGGTTGCCACCACCCCTACGCTTCCTGGATCGAGACGTGCCGTGGAAGACGCCGGTCACCTATCTAGGGGTCACCATAGACCGGAGTCTGACCATGACGCACCACATCTCCAGGGCTGTAGGGAGAGCCAAGTGGGCGGCGCACACGATTCGCCCACTGATCACAGGCAACCTACCTCTCCGCACCAAGCTCGCGCTACATAAACTGTATGTGCGCCCTCACCTCACGTACGCGGCACCGGCGTGGTTCTCCTATGCCAAGGAGACCAACCGCCAAAGACTGCGCACCGTACAAAACACCGTCTTACGGTGCGCTGTACAGGCACCACGCTACGTGAGAAACGCCACCACCGCGCGAGACTTGCGGATGGAGTCGATCGACGAGTTCGTCGCACGGCTCGCGATGAGGATGTTTGATCGAGCGGACGCCTCTCAACATCCTCACCACCAAAACATCGCGCCGTGGCACTCCAGGCCGCCCGACCAATACAAGTACCCGCGTGAGCTCTTCTCCGCGGGTCCCGACGACACCAGGGCAGCAACCGCGACCGCTGGTCGCCTCGCTGGGCCTCCCCCGGGGTAACCGGGGGTCTCATCCGGCGGAGCTTGACCGCGAGCCGCGCTAGCTGCCCGATACCACCACTGATCACGACACCAGGGCCAAGTCGAGATTACTCCTTGGCCCCTCATCACCACCGGATATGACCCCATCGGCTGCGCGCAGCGGGTAGAGACTGAGTCTCCCCGCGCGCCTGCAGCCCCCACCAAGGGCTATATGACCGCCCCCGTACCGCCCTGTATACCCGCCCGCTACGCCCGAGGGTGTAGCACTAACTACGAGAAAAAAAAAATTTAGGAATTAACCATCGCAGAGTAAATTGATCCGACTATTTGGGCATTTGGCCTATTTTTCACTTTATACCATTTTATTATGCTAGATATATCCCTTATATATGTACATATCCATGCATATACATATCTCTTGATATAGTCATCGAGGACTCAGCACTAGGACGTGCCAACAAAAGATAACCATTGTTTTTATTACAGAATTGAAAATACTAGTTCCTTTTATTCTTAAAACCTCATTGAATTAAAGGCCAATACGGAGGCGGAAAGTGGCCGAAGGTTTTTTCATGATAATACAAGGTAGAAGGTTCATAGAACATCTTCAAATGAAAAATATAGCTTAACTCCATTTAAGTGATACTCAAACGAACTCGAAAAACTTATTTTAATAGGAATTATTTGACTCAAAAATGGTCATGATTGTTTTTAAAATTTCATGAATGAAAAAGTGGCTCTCATAGTGTAGTTGTAAAAACCATGTACATACCCGTGCCTGAAGGTTCCATGGATTCTTTTTGCGTTTGCACTAAACTCAACAGCACAAAACTGCACAGTAAAGTGATTAAAAATAGCGAGTGTGGAAAAAACAAACTTGTAACTGGCACAAAAGATGAGTTCCGACTGGCCCCGAGGGTGGAGGATTTCTTTGACCGGTTTTATATGAGTCAAAATATCCTTTTCTTCATCCAGAACAAAGGCTACCTGTGTCATGAAGTAAGTGAAATTGACTTATGACCAGTTTCTTATGTATGATACACCTATGTGCGCCGGCTCGTAATAACAATTACTTATTAAGTAAAAACTTGTTAAACGAATTGAAGATTTGTATTATTATTATAAACTGTGGTCACCGTGACCACGGTTTATTACACGCTGTAAAGCACGCGAAAAGTCGGAAAAATTTAAAATTATGTAAATAATTATAAGTTTATAATACATAGCTTCAATCCGTTTAAAAAGTGTTTTCTTAATGTGTAAAAGCTATGTTAACAAAAGACAATACTAAGAAATAGTTGTGTAAAACATGAAATTAATGCAATTATATCAATATTTTTCTGAAATAGATTATCTACCTTGCGATAAAATATATCGTGTAAATTTCAAAACCATGTTCTATATATTTTCGTCATAAAATTGGTGTATCGGATCTTTAAAAATGGATACATAAACTACTCAACTCCATCATATATTTTTTCCATTCGCCCTACTTCAAGAAACGATTACAAAAAATGAAAAGAAACAATGTACTTCTTTGTAGTTTAGCGACCGGATAGGTCCTTAAGAGAACTAGAGCAGTCATCCAAAATTGTCAGAATCCACAACAATGGCCTGATTATGGATGGAATATTTTGAAGGTTAATTTGACTTGTAAGCGGTGTCAACTGTATATGAATAATTGAAACGATTGGATAAGTTCGTCTACTTAGGCTGTATGTTTACTCCGGATGGCAATATGATGATGATATAGAAAGAGATTCACTCGTCTTAATATTCCGTATATAATTTCCAGATTTTGAGTAATTTATATTTATCAGGGTCAGTGCAATATGTAGGTCAAAATAAAAAAGTCTCTACAATATAGCTTTTATTAAAATCAAATCGAAATTATTTTGTGAAAACTTAAAAACAGGGACTCAATCATCCAGAGGCTACGCAAATAAATATTATTTACATTTCTATGGCATTGTTAAAGGTACACTTTCTTTGGATTCGTCCCCGCTTTACAGAAACTTATGGTAAATAAAAACAGTATCCAAAGTCACAAAGGTCCCCACTTACATTACCCCGTAGAAAAACTAATGTATTACATTTACACTGTAATATAAAAATCACCAACATAACTCTCCGACACAGCTTTAACAAACTCAATTTAAATGGAGGGGACTTTAGTCACTCTAGTGTAATTAGACATTATTTTTTAATTCTTCTAGGGAACGGCTTCTGGAGCTACATTGCATTTTGGTATTTGGATATACTACTATATCAAAATAAAGAAATAATTAAACATTTTTTAATTTTTACCCATACTTAAATTTTGTAAAAAATTGAAGGTAGATGTATGACCTACCCTCAAAAGTTTGAAATTTTTGTGCATATTACTTATGATGGTAAATGTTTTAACAGTTCATCTATTTAAACACTAAACAATATTAGAATTAATTCATAATTGATAAATTAAGTTAACAAGCAGTTATACATTCAAGACAAAACGCTAAATCATTTTGCTAAAGAATATACACTACTAAATAGTGAGGCCCAAATATGCCTTCAAGTCAAATTCTTGTCTGGAGTAGTGAATAACTACACGTAAGAATATTACAGTTCTTCAAATCTTCACAGACTAATAACTTTTTTGTCCATTGTCCTTAATGACAAACCTAACTAATAGTTAAGGTATGGGCCATAAAGCCTAAATGCCCGAGTACTATATGACAAATAAGCGTATTTAGTGTTAATTTTAGACATAACAACTACACATAATATGCTTAACTAAAAGCTAAACATTATAACGGTTTAAAACAATTTATTTTACCTGCTTTAAAACTAATCATATATTTTTCAAAGTAACAACTTTCTATCCAAAAAATGTACCAAATCTGACCAAAAGGCTGTCAATAAACACACATGACATGGCACTTAGAGAGCTGCACAAATATTTCTACGAACTTTAAAATGTATTTGAGCTCTTTTTCAAGTAAAAAATTACATCTTAAATAAAAACTTAACCTAACCGAGGCACATTCATCTTACAAATAAAATTGGCACTTATAAATATGACTAAAATATTGGTCCCAAATATGCATCACAATTAGAAAATATTACATTAAAAACTTCTATAAAAGACAAAGGAAGCAAACACAAGAAATTAAAAATCCATATATAAAAATTAAAAGTGCCTTTCTGGCAAAAAGTAAAACCAAATGTGGTAGAAATTAAAACTTTCTGCATTTAGCACTAAAGCATAAAAAAAATCGAAACAAATGTGTTGTGTAAAAATGTACTACCTTGTCAATATCCTTATAAACTAGGTTGGAAAGTAGCATCTTGTTTTAATCAAAGAACCATACTTAAGATCCAAAATGCTAAACCATAGGATGTTCTTACATTTTTAACTTAGGGGCTGTTTACTGCAATTTATCCCAATTTCTCTTGTCAGCTAAAGTAGGCAAAGCTCTCACAAATAATAGTACATAAATGTATTCATTTTTTGTAGGAATCTTCGAATATGCAATTCGTTTTCAAACATAAGTAAATTAATTACTGTTGACGTAATCACCAAATAAGAAAATCCCCCCTATAATGCTTACGTAATACCTGAACGTCCCCATATCATTTTTTTCCTAAAAAAAAAATACTAGGATCTATCTAACAGCTCCAACATTTTGTTGAGTATTCAAATGACTGACAAAGTAGTCTACACTACTAGTAGAACTCTACATAGCGTAGTTTCTATTCACTAACTATACTAACTAACTTAGTCACTTACTGCTTTTAGCACACTTATTCACAATTTTGTTTCAGTTCACTTAACTTATATAATTCACTTTAGTTCAAGTACACATAAAAGTTTTCGGTACCACAATATTTAGTGGCAAAAGCCTTCCCCGAGGGAGTAGGAGAAGAAAAGGCGATTTCCTGTCTGGTGAGAGCGATTCCGTAGAGGAAAGATGCGCGTGCGCATTCCAGCATACGGACTGCTACGCCCCGCCTGCGGTACTTTAAGTGGGTCCATATTCGGGATACACCGCATCTGTAAATAGTTTACAGTTAGACATTTGTTATTTAGAAACCGCATATACATTGCAAGAATAACATATAATTAAAGAAAAAATACCAGATAAGTGTTGCACATAAATTCATTTTTTTGAGCCTACATATGCCCTTAGGTTTTGTTCTAGGCATAGAACCGACCAGGGATTGCCTTTCTTTGGCCTTCTGTCAACTAACCCGAGGTAGAAGCTTCCGGGAATCGAACCCAATGTGCCAGGCGTCGCGGTCTCGCTACGAATTTGCTTTAAGAAGGCTGTTCAAAAATTAAAACCATGTTGCGAGGTATATATAGCTAACTCTCATAATGACTTACTTGACGGGATAGTCTTCGATGCTGCAGCAGTCGGGTTCACCTGGAAGTAACTTGTAAGCTCTGGCTTTGGGTTCAACCACCAGACAACCCACGATTTGCTTCTTTTCAATATACAGATAGGCCTGAAAATTTAAAGTTAATATGTAATAAGACATTTTATATAAACCAATGGATTTTTAGTAGTTTTGGATGACCATATTATCATATTAAGAAAAAAAGATAGGTGTAGTTAAAAATATATACAAATAAATACTTACTGTATATCCATGGGTTTCTCCTGGCAAATCCGAGCTGTATCCAAGTTGTGGGTGGACCACCCTGTTGAGCACGGAGAGGACTTTCTTCCACCCTGTATCACCACCTCGAACGCGTATAATACGACCGGTTTGTGTCTTCTCTACGATGTATTCGTCTTTCCAACCCTGAAATAAATAAATAAAAAATTATAACTATACATTTGGGTATATCTGTTAGGAGTACCACCGCCTTCCACGGGCTACTTTCTGGTTTATGGTGATGACCTTAAAGAGACAAGAACCACGACTGCTACGCGATGGAAATATAAAAGAAATAAAATACGAAACAAATTCCTAATATGGAGAGCCGGTAAGTCTGACTCTCGCATGTAATGGATTTTGACATAGCCCTTGTTTCTTACAATACCTTACCGCAAACTCGACACTCTCATATGTCAAAATTCGTTACGTTTTTGACAAACGAGACTCATGTTTGGGTCAATTTTGAATCCTAAAAGCTACAACTGAGTTTCGTACAGATTGATATTTAACTGAAATCTAATATCAAAACATTTTGTATGAAGTTTATATCAGATTGTCTAAAAATTTGATTCGCCTTTAAACGGAAACTTTAGATTGAAAATAAAATAAAAATTAATCATTGGCGTTACAACTCTTTTTGGGTCTGGGCCTCAGATTTCTGTATGGGTTTCATAATCATTTGTCTTTCTAATAGGCAAGTAGGTGATCAGCCTTCTGTGCCTGACGCACGCCGTCGACTTTTTGGGTCTAAGGCAAGCCGGTTTCCTCGTGATGTTTTCCTTCACCATTCTAGCTGATGTTAAATGCGCACATAGAAAGAAAATCCATTGGTGCAAGCCGGGGATCGAACCTACGACCTCAGGGATGAGAGTCACACGCTAAAGCCACTAGGCCATCATTTCTCAAGTGGAAAGACCCGAAGGTCAGAGTTAGTTTTAAAGGCGGTCGCATTCTGTTAAAAAATATTAAGTACGGACTACATATACATACGGGTACAAAGGATTCGTTAAAAATAGTGCGCTATATACATATTATCATTATAATTTTACAGCGTATAAGACAATTTTACGTAACTTTGGTTGTTTTGGAATCGATGCACTGGACCAACTCTGCTCTGGATTGGAGATTGGAAATAAAAAATGTTAATTTATAATTACAAAGTACACTTACATTAAATTTAAGTACATCAGTAGCATTGTGGTGAATAAGATGATGATGCTCGTCTAATGGATCTCCAATCTGAAAATTACAAAAATATTGATTTTTAAAAAAGGATAATGAATGTATCGTTTGCATTAATAAACATATTTTTTAACTTCCTTAAGTATAATCTAAAGCAGTTGATAATGGCCAATTAAACTATGTAAAAGTATGCAGATTAAAACGTTTTTAAACAAAGTAAGACTGACCTTATTACAATAAATAGTATATTGTAAATATAAAATAAATCTTAACCTTATTGAAGATAATTTTTTTTAATGAATAAAGTTTTTTATATGATGATTACCATGCCTGATAAGAAAATAAACTCATGTCCAAATAGTTTCAAAACATGAGGCAATTGAAAATTAGAAGAAATAAAAGTTTGGAAATGTTACTTCCAGTAAAATAATGTAATGGAAAATGGTAGGACACGTTATGAGAGAAGAATTAATGGACGAAAGCGCGACGGACTGGCTCTGCCGCTACGATAAAAGATAACGAGGATGACACAGAAAAATATAGGAAGATGATATAAGAAGAGCAGCTGGACTTATGTGGCTACGTAAAGTCAGACATCGAGAAGAGTGGAAGCTCTTAGAGGAGGTATGTCCAAGGACAAGCTGCTAAAAGTATAACCGGCTCGCCGATTCATTATTAGTGTTTATTATACTTCGTATTTTTATGAACTAGTTTAAGTACATATTGGCTATTATTATTATTAATTAATGAGACGGTGAAAGATAAATTGATCTAAATTATTTTGTCCACCAAAGTGTTAATGTAACAATGTTGTCATGGTATATACTCTTGTTGTATGTACAAAAAAATATAAATTTTACACAGTACAGAACTAATTTCAGTGTACGACCAACTAGGCTCCAGAAGATAAACCACTCCTTATATGGAAATTGTATTCGTCGATACAAAAACTCTCAAAATAAATTACAGAATTATCACTGAATTGAGTAAATTCATAAAGCTTTTTTATAAATTTGACGAATATTTAAATGATACTAATCAATAAATCAATCCCAAGATTTTCTCCAGTTCTGCTTGCGTTTGCGAACTGGTAGTAAATGTAAATTTACAATTAATGTAACTTATTTTCTGACGTTCATAAGTCTACTTGTTAACCTATATGAATAGTTATTTTGGGTTTATCAAATGTGAATATTACCTGGTATATAACGCCACACTCGCTGCACTGCGTGGCCCCAAACTTCTTCTGCCCGGCATCGATCACATATTGATCAATACCAGTCTTTATAAATTTTTTCTTTTTATCCGGAGCGTCTGTGATTAATGTTTTTTTGTATGAATATTTTTATAAACGTAACTCATAATTTAGTTTCAAATATAATGTATATTTTATATATTATTTAACTTTACCTATACTCGTATTTGTCAAAATTCCTGGATTGGGCTTTGTGAAGATTGGGAAGAGCTTCGTCGATTGATCTGTTCCAGCCGGTATTGACGGTGATGCTGGTGATCAAGTATATTGATAATATTAAGAATATTGGAAGAAATTGGATGACAATGGCACAAAAAAAATTAGGGTGAAAAAAGTGTGGAGTAGGCCTTCAGGAGCGCCTCTTAGTTAAAATTGTAAATGTAGATTGTAGATGAATAAAGGCTTATTATTATTATATATAATAAACGATATACAAATGAAAAGCTGGCATTTAAATCGATTGTCATGAATTTTAGGGTTCACCTGATGTTAAGTGATACCATAGAACATTAGACATGTTGAGTGTGTTGCCGACCTTTTAGGAAGTGAATAAATTAGTCGTAAAGCGCAGAATTGTGTCCAAATTGAACAAATTATAATTTTTTTTAATGAGGTGAAAATGCGCTTACGCTTGCGCGAAGGATGTCGAGCTTAAGGGCCTATACGGTTGCATAACTCCAAAAAAGCAAATTGTTTCTTTCCATTTTTTGTTATCGTTTCTTGAAGTAGGGCGAATGGAAAAAATATATGGTGGAGTTGAGTAGTTTATGTATCCATTTTGAAAGATCGATACACGATTTAAATAACTTCGCTCGATAGAAAAAAAATCTAAACATAGCCAATTTTTAATACTTTGAATTCATTTTATGACTAAAATGTATATAATTTATATTTTTTTCATAATTTTGAAATTTACACGATATATTTTATTGTAAGCCCACTTGGCTTAATTCCATTTCAAAAAAAAAAAAATGATAAAATTACATTAATTTAATGTTTTACATAACTAATTGTTATTACGGGCCAGCGCGCCTCAGTGCTCCAGCTTCCCAATGCGTACCGCAGTCCATCCCGTGACACTGACACAGCAATGCGTACTGGGATAGGGCCTTAATGCGGGGACTGTGGGGCTGGGTCTACACTCAAACTACGCCCTTAAGATGGGCTCTAGGGGTTCGCCAGGCATTCTACCCAAAGATCGTATTATAAATCTAGGAAACCGTACTGTATGTGCATATTTCGTTAGTAAAAATGAAACTAGTTGCCCCCAATTGTTTTTATATGTCCATCAATGAAACATCACATTGCCAAAACCGGACAAAAGACAGTCTGTGCCCCGTATGACGGGACCACAGAGTACAATATGTACTAGAAGGAAGGATTGTGGAAAATATTGATTGAAAAAACCAAGAATTCTCCTGTACGTTAATGATTTTAATAAAATGTTAATACAGTATTGTATGCAAATAATCTTAATTGATAAAAATAAATGATTTAATTTAATTGTTGTAGCAATTGTATGTTAATGTAGTTTTTTAAGATTCGAATAAAAATAATATAACTCGCTTGGGTTTAAAAGGTAGACTTGTGCAAAGCTTTAGTGTAATATAATAAAGAAAAATGTATCTTCTCTTCGATTTGAGAACTGGCAGTAAATGTAAAATTAGAAGCATTTTATATAAATTTCTGTTTTTGACGTTTATAAGTGTACATTGTGTTACCAACATGAATAAAAGATTTTGAATTTCATCTAGTTGATTGTAGTTATTGAGCTGTTCATCAACTTCTAGTATTCTAGTTGATTCTAGATTGAAAAATGTTGATGGAGAAAGATTGCTATGAATTACTTGATTGAGTTGCGAAATTTATTGCATGAGCCATTTAATTTTACTGTATAAAATTTTGTCTGAAGCCCAGACCTATAAAGGTATAATTTTGCTTGAGATCAACTTACGTATTGTTTCAGTAGACGCCAACACTGCCTCAGCATTGATGTTATTCGATTCAGCCAATTTCAGTATTTGTTCATCAAGCATTTTTATCTCTTGCTCGATTTCATCTAAATCTGGTATTTCGTGCTGACCTGCAAATTAAATATTCTTACTAAATCTTTAATGTTTCAATGTAATCTATATTTTTGGGTGTGATCTTACAAAGAGAGTTGAGCATCGTATTAGTGGTAAAAATTTGTTTAGCAGCAGTGGATCAACATTGTTGATGAGCGGCCAGCACCTTGCCGCTTCAAGAATTACCTTTCTCGTGTCAGAATGTCAAGCAAAGCTCTCAAAATAATAGTAGATATTTGTATTAACTTTTTGTAGGAATCCTGTGTACAATGGATAGGACAATGTGTGGGTAATATGTGTAAAGTTAATAATTTAATTTTGACGTTATCACCATATAAGAAAATCAAAGGTTTAGGTTGGTTTAGCTTAACTGCTTAGGTATATATAATACCTCTACATAACATAACGCCCAACTCTTAATAACGACAACAATTGAGTAATAAAGTACTTTCTAGTTGATAAAATTAGTAAAAACTGCGCAGCTGTGTACGTTTTGTCGCTTTAGCCCGCAATAAGCTCGACGGCATTGTGCATACGAACTTTCCAAAAAATTCGTTCTTTTGATTAAAAATTGAGATTGCTTGTACATGTAGACTGTTGCTGACCATGACTAATAAATAGGAGTCATGGGTTGTCTCTACGTTTTTCTTCTCTCCATTTAACGAGAGTTAGAGTCTACAACGCCATAAAAGGCAGTTCCTTCAGTGTCGTTATATAGAGTGTACACTGTATATATGTCGCAGTAAAGTAGTTAAATCAGAGAGCTAATTGTATCTCTAGAGAGTTAATTAAATGTCGATATTCAATCAAGTCGCTAGCATTATGATTTAAATAAAGCAGCGTCGAAAACGTTTAACTATCTGTCTGACCGAAAGCCAGCGTGTTGGTTAATAATGTAAAACAAGACTCCGCCATGATTATTTCATTTGTTATTTCGGTGTGATCGTGTTGAACTGTGAGCTTGGAAATTCCGTGTTTTGCTTTATTGTAAAAGGTTAGATTAGTCTTGTTGCCTAGGAACGTTTCGTTCACTCACATGTGTGACGGAACTTTAGCGACTTGACTAAATATCGATGTTTAAATAACTGTCTAGAGATTCAATTAACTCTCTGATTTAACTACTTTACTGCGACATATATAAAAAGTAATAAATGTATAAAAAGTATGCTCAAGTCTATTAAAGTCTGGGGATGTTTTAAGGAAAGCTCACAGTAGAATATTATTGGTGAAGCGTAACCATTTTTAGTGTCCCACATGTTTTGACATCTTTTTTTGATATATTTGACATTATTATTTCACTTATTTGGCAATTTTTTAAGTATTGACATTCATTAGTATACATAGTAATTGAATTTTGACACAATCATGTGTTCGCTCTTCAATCTTAACTTAACTTTAAAATATGATCACGGGTTATGCCCACAAGACTGGAAATAGATACTTACCATGAACAACATTTCCATCAACAACAATATAGCCACCTTCAACTGGTAAAAGACCTTCTGATATCACACCATGGCTGTCTGTATGAGATTCCATTACTGCATCACTCATTTGACCGACTTGCAACTGATCAATTTGCTGAACTGTAGGTGCTTCTGACTGGGCTGTTGTCGGCAATTTTTGACCAATTTCAAGGAT
Organism: Pieris brassicae; assembly: GCF_905147105.1. Classification (NCBI taxonomy): domain Eukaryota; kingdom Metazoa; phylum Arthropoda; class Insecta; order Lepidoptera; family Pieridae; genus Pieris; species Pieris brassicae. Next base: position 21,014,083 of record NC_059667.1, on the reverse strand, counting down.
CACGGGTTCATCATGGGGTAACACACTGTTTACAGGTACAGCTATGACTGGTTCAAATATTGGGTTGGTCTCCTCAATAATAGTGCTGTTGAAGCAAGGGAGCTCTTTCATATGAACCAGTTCGTTTTCAGGCACTTCCTCTTCGGTCCACTGACTGAGGAGTGCTTCGATTGTCTGTTTTTCTTTATCAAACGGATCTGTTTTGTCTGTAACAACTTTTTGTTGGTACATTGGAATTTTTCATATTAGTTTTTGTTGTGATTTTATAAAAAAAAAACAGTTAACATCTGGCTTCTAATAAAAATATAAAAAGTGAAGTGTATTTGTAAACAACTATACCTATATGTATTATTAAATAATAAATTCTAGTAAAATAATCATTGATCTAGACCTATTATGATTACGATTATTGTTTACAGAATGCAGTTTTTATGTACTATAACAATTTACCTCTAATTTCGCAAACCCAAATTTTATCAAGTTTGTGCTAATATATCAAATGATGGCAATGCAGAATACATTCTAGCTGTTCGACAGCAAACTACACAGGGGCCATTCAAGTATTACTCAAGCAGATTTACTGCAATTTATCCCTGCCCCCCTCCTCTTGTCAGCAAAAGCAAAGAAAGCTCAAAAATAATAGTACATATGTATTTGTATTATTTTTTTTTTGAATGCTCGAAAATGCATTTCATTTTCAAGCATAGACAATGTGTAGGTAATATGTGTAAAAAAGTCAATAATTACTGTTGACACAATCACCTATTAAGAAAATCAAAGACCCCCAAACCATGCTATAGTGCTTATGTAGCATGTCAATGGTCCCATATCAAAGATGCAATGAAATTAACACACATTAAATTAAATTTCACTTACCATGCTCCATTTCCTGTGATGTATCTTGACTCATAGACTCATCTTTATTAGTTGATACAGTGTTATTGGATACTAAGGATTTATTAATTGCCATCAAGTTGGTTTTGACAACTGTTTGCTTCTTTAAAGGCTTGGGCTTCCTAATTTTATGTCTTACGCCCATATTAATTTGGCCAGGCTTTCTTTTGTATCTGTTAGACTGGGGATGGAATGGTCTATGCTTATGAGTTGCTGTCACTTGTATAGCATGAGATATTTTTGTTGAAATAATAGGGTTTAGCTCTGGATTAGGTTTGCCATAGAATGATTTTGTGGAAAGAATTTCTTTAAGTCGCTCACTGTTAAATAGAGAGAGACGAGCTTTGGGAGCAGTACTAGGATCTAGACGTGGATACTTTGATACAGGACCTGTATCAGTTTTGTCATCATAGTTTAATCGTTTGTAACTTTTTTCACTTCCACAAACAGAATCAGGGCTCTCTTGAACCTCAATTACAGATCTGCGATGACCAAGCTTAGGTGGTGATGCCTTAGTTTCTGTAGTATTATGAGGAGTTTTCATTATATGAGATGGAGATATATTACTAAAATCCATTTTAGTTAGACAAACTACCGCAGATTTGATTGGTGTAACATTTTTCTTCTGCTCCAATAAAACCCCTTTGAAGCTTTGCAATTTTGGTGTTAATTTAAGACTACGTTTGGAACGTCTTAAGGATTTTGTTGGAGTGTTCTCTTTAGAGTCAGAACCAGAATCTGAGTCAAAGTTTAGGTCTTTTAAAGAGCTGCTGCAACTTTCTGTGTCAGCAATAAGACTGGCCAGGCTTTTTCGTGCCCGGCTAGAGGTAGATGAAGTTGTATGGACACTTGTACAAGAGTGACTAGATGATGGAGTTCCAGGGTGGTTCTGAAAGTGTGGAGTAACAGGTGTTGATAAGGACAGACATTTTTCTGGACAGGAATAGCGCGTTTGGTACTTTTTCAATGTAAAGGGAGATTTCATAAAGTTCTTCAGATCTGTTGTTTGGTTAAGCTTACGAGAGTGACTTCTAGTTCCACCTGCAAGGAAATTGTTAAAAAGATTATAATTTTTAGTGATTGGAATTGTAGAACCTGACAGAAGTAACCTGAGATTAACACTGTAGACTAACTAGTAATTTGCTACATATATGTCAATATCGAAATTGCTTTGATATTTCAACTGTGTAGATAGATATACAAAAATTAAATTGGTATTAGTATTTTGAACTCACGCCACAGAAACCTCTCAGGTGTTTTAGGGAAACTGGGATCATTTTCATCACAAGAGCTAGAGTCTAGAGTACTGATGATGCCTAGATCACAGTCATCGCTATCGCCTTCGCTATCAACAACAGATAGCCTTCGATGCTTCGTCAATGATTCCTGCTTGGGAGGCGTTTCTGGCACAAAGAGACTCTTCTTTCGCTCCGACATTTTTGGCGTATGTGTATGAGGAAGCCGTGAAGAACGCCGAGGAGTTATAGCAGCCATAACGCATAAGTTTCTGTTAAATACCACGCCAAAAAGTCACTTATGTTTGCACCTGCCGTTCGCGCCTACTGGCAAAACCTTACTCCACCGTAAGTTCAGTAAAACTATGCATTGCCGGTAAAACTTATGAATTATCAGAAAAACAAAATTATTAAAAACAAATAATGAACAAAATCACTTTAAGGTGACAATAAGCACAGTTATTTCACTCTAAACAGCGCTCAGTAAAAGCCACACAGCATTGTCCGAACTTGTTTGGCGCGTAAACAAATGTCATGACAGAAAAAAATTTAATGCCAACAAAAAGCTACACTCGACAGTGACAGCTGTTGCATGGGGTTTTGACGAAATCGCTCGTACCGGTACGCTCATGCATTATACTTGAATATTAAAACATGGGAATGAAAATGAATATATTTTGTACCTTAAAAATTAGGAGATTGCATATTGAAAACAATTTATCTACTAGAGAAAAATTTAATTTAAAATAAAATAATCTTCAAGCCTATATAATCTTTTTCTTTAAAAGGAAAATTGTACAACATAAGTTTATTGATGTCTGCTTGATACTAGAACTACTATATAACTAAGTTTAAAAGCTTTTTTGTGTTTTTTAATTTTATTTTTTTCATTCTCAGGTCTCTAATCTTGGTTTCATTTTTTTGGGCATATAAACGTAAATGTTCAATGAGGAACAATTGAATTTTACACTGTGAAATCACTGACTATTTACAATTTACTACAATAATAAAATAATGTACAAGAATTTATATTTTTATTTTCTACTAATTCCAAAGTGCAATAATCCTGATAACCAAGAGACAAAATAAAATAAATAATTATATCTTTACGTAGTCTTTATAATTTCAAAGGCATTTTCAGAAAGGTAAATATGGTAATTGTTTTACAAATTTTCATTATTAGATGTACCGCTAGCCAAATAATTACTGGACTAGTCGTCCCAACATAATATTTACTCTGTAGCAAAGATCCCAGAGTTGTTTAAACGTCTAAGGCGATTTTAAACCTCTTTGGTTTACTAAGTAAGATAGGATTTAATTTAATTCCCTTAATTTATTTCCGAAAGTTATTCTCATAATTATAATTTACGAATAACGTATACCTTCATATAGTAAACAATTGTTTATAGCGACGCGAGTATTGTGATATGAGAATAGATAATAAAAGGTTAATTAATTGATACTTCTAGTATATTCTGAAAATGCCATAATGTTTTTGTTTGTAATCCAACAGCGTTGATTCCATCGCTTATAACCCGATAATAGTAACTGAAACAAACATCTTTATGAAATGTTGAACAATCCTGTTCAAGTGCTTCAACACAAAATGAAAGCTACAAATTATCTGATGCGTGTCCAGAAGGGCGTAGACCGGTCGAGTCACGCATCGTCGAAATGCATTTATTTTTATTAAGTAGTTTTGTAGTGTAGATTTCGTAATTGTCCTTATGAATGAGGCTAACTACCTAACGGCAAGACTCAGATACCAGACGCAGCCTAAGAGTGTCTCCCGTACGTCAAAAGTGTAATGGATTTTGACACACGAGATTCATAGTTTACTACATTTTGCGCCAAGTTTCGTTTCAAAATCTCACTCTCACCATCAAATGGGTATTTTGTAATAGAACAATTGCTTAAAGATTGTTTTCTCTGGTACACCGGTGGTTATTCGTATACCATTAGACAAGGCCTATGCCCAAGGGGTTCCAAACCCAAAAGACTCGTCCACTGAACTTATTTACTTCATATTATAGTGCTAAATATAGTTTACATTGGTAAATCTCTTTTTAATTAGGTTAAAAATATAGTACATACTTTTGTGTGTTGAAAATAAATATACATATAATTATTTTGTTGTATTGTAAGATCTATTTATTGCTTTGGATACACAGGAAAACCAGTACCAATAATAATAGTAAGAGACACCTCTCAGCCTACCTCTTCTACTAGAAAATGGCGTAATTACTTTACGGTTTAGGTATATCTTGTTATCGTTAAATTTTAAAGTATTTTAAGACAATGTTAAGTATTTATTCAAACACAGATAACATTATTCATATAGATCTCCCTGTGGAAGACTGGATAATGTCTAGTACATTACATACATATGTGTGTCAAAAATGCGTATATGAGAATTGTACTGTGGGATAGTCAACATCTTTGGATTATAAATTTGATCACTATCGTTATTAATGTTAGTTACGTATCATCCACAACTTGGTTTTCGTTTCCGACAAATGTCACGTAAAGCCGAACTAAGGGTTTTACTTTTTGGTCATATTGTTACAAGTTATTAAATACAAATGTTGTTTAATAAATTCGTTAGATAGATATCTAAAGTTTGTAATTAAATGATAAAGAAACTGTGATAAAATTTCACTGTTTTATTTCAGTATAACTTTATCTGTTTTCCCCACTTTTCTGTATGTTAAAAAAGTTACTCAGATTTCCAAATCCGCCTCATAAAAGTTAAATTCGCTTAAAATGTATTAAATCCCTTAACATTCCATTGGTAAACGTAATATGCTCATAATGTTACATCTGTTAATATGTATTCCATGTAAATGGCGCGGAAGCGAAAGGACCTGTAAATTATGACCGTGTAAAAAATAATGTTTTAAATACGATGTCTGAATTAATTTTACTGCAGTTATGTAAAACCTATTATTATTGAATAACACAGACCCGAGTGTATTAAATGCCAAAGTTACTATGTAAGTAAAGTTTTATTTCCATATGGTGTAAATATTTGTCTCATTTGAATCATATAAATCTTTTTGATTCTTAAAGATTGTTTGACTGGAAGGATCTTGTTTATTTCCACATGGAAAGAGAACACTTTATACGTTTCCTATTGGAGGAAAGAGTTACGAGATACGCGAACGCTGTAAACGCAACATTTTCTCTATTGGAATCTCATTAAAATAATGAATAGTTCCTTCTGATCCTCAATTCCATCCATCTATTTACGGCAACTCATTACTGGAATACATAAAATACTTCGTCTTGTTAACTGTTTCGCATTAGTTCTGAATTTTATAACCTACCTCCAAATTGACGATGCAAATATATTTACAAAGAAAAAGTTACATTCAACTGTCTTCTTATAAGAAATATGTCGTGGTAAATATATCAAATTATAGTCGAAAAATGACATAATCTACACAAAGATGACTAAAAGATAGATGTCAAAAACTTATGTGCATGCAAAACTTATAATATAATAAATATAATGGGTAATATTGTGGGTACCGAAATAGATTAAGCATAAATAGAGGCAACAAAAATTTACATGAATTATGAATATTGTGAGATTAGGTTATGGATGCGAAATAGACTAAGTACGAGCAGAGTGAGTTCACTTAATATTTATACAATATATATGTATATATTGCTACTGTACGTGTGTATATCACTGAACTCCTCTTAAACGGATGGACCGATTGAATGAATTTTTTTGTATGTGTTTGGGTGACACGCAGGATAATTCAGACATATCAGCCCGGCAGATGGCGCTGCTTGGTAATTAGGTTAATTTTCTATACTGCAACTAAACAGCTGGTATATGTATAAATCTTCTGTGCATGCGTTCGTAATAAAACTCCTAAACGACTGCACAGATTTTGATGAATATTTTGTGAGTTCAAGTGGAGTCGAATGATACATTGTTATATATGTCTTTTTGTATATCAAACTTGTGAACAGGACAACGTCTGTCGGATCCGCTTAGGTACTAAGACTGACTTAACATAGAAAACTAAACCCAGGCATAGCTGTAGTCAAAAGCTCAAGGTCAAACTGGATAGTTAAGGACTACATTTCGAAATCATATTAGGTGTGTGCTCGGTGGGTCGATACCCACAGGTTTACCACAGCGTCACCGTTGCACCGTGCAACGCCTTGCGTAATCCTGGACTCCCAGATGCTTTAGAGGGGAACAGCGTCATACGTCCAAAAGACGGGATACTGACGTAGCCTTGCAAGCATCGTACCCGATCCCCCCAGCTTTACAAATCAGCCCTTGCTGTGACAAGGTCCACTCCACATCATTCGTGGCCATAGAGGACCCTGATTACATCGGCTAATCGCATGGGATGCGGACAAGGCTATGCAGTTACCGTGTCCTGCCTTGGGTGATTGCTGGTGGCGCTGTTGGGTTTTAGTGTATGCACAGCAGCGATTTTACTGTCGCACATAACCCTTCATCACGAGAAAACCGTGACCCGGGAGAGTAATGCTTAATTTTTTTAAATTATATTTTGCTATAAATGTACTAACTTGTTTTCTGTTACATGTATATTGTTAATCTATATAAGCTGTTTTGGATTTCTGTATTGACTAAGTGTTTTGTTTTATAATGTGTATGTTAGCTGTAAGATTACTAGTAATTAAATAAATAAACTTTTTCCCCCACGAAAAATAAGGGGTGTCGGGTATGATTCCCGGTCGGATTGCAAGTTTATTTAATTTAAAATTTGTTCACTGTCTTTGGAAGGGTTTTACGGTATCGGACGAGTGTTTGAACCATTTTTTATTATTTTTTTATGGAATCTCGCTGTTGGCCTTAAGGGCCTTGACAACTCAGCTCGGGCTGTTTTGGTGAGCGTAGCTCGGCCAGATTGGCGTTTTATCCCGCGGCTACCACAAGGGCATCTCCTGCGAGACTCGGACCTCGGCTTGGGCCATCGCGGGGTGGTCAATCGCCTAAAACGCAGGACGGAAGCTCACTGAGTGAGCGAAGTGCGAAGTAAAGGTCCTCGCCTTCCGCGGTGAAGGCGGTTTTTTACCATAATCTGTGATTGGCTATTTTTATTATTATTGGCCGCGCGGGCGGCTTTTAATATATTGCTAGCTACTGAACCATTTATGGTGGGCACGGTCGTATTTATATGTATGCAGGCATCATACTTCAGAAAGAAGATTATGAGATAGGATGTAGCAGTTCATCCTAGGCTGACGATGGCATTTGTAAGTGGTTGGCAATTCAACATTCTTTTTTTTGGGTGGAAAGCCTTCACGAACCCAGAAGGCCCATCATAAGGTGTTTCATCCTCTGAATAGCTGAGGGCTTTAAGTGTAGACCACATCGTCCACATCGACGGAAGCTGACGGAAGTATTTTCACCTCATTAAAACCAAAAAAGAAGCAGGTGATAAAAACAACTTGTTTACATTAGAATTTTAGTCGATAGGAATTAATTACGAAGCGTACAGTTAATTACATTCTATTTATAGAAATTTTCTGAAGGCTGTTAGTTAAATTCAAATTAAGGTATAGTATATTTAGTAGCTATGAGCAGTGTTAGCATAGTGGCTTCAGCCTCCGACTGTCATCCCTGAGGTTCGATTCCCGGCTGCACCAATGGATTTTATTTCTATGTGCGCATTTAACATTAGCTCGAATGATGAAGGAAAAGAATAGATCGTGAGAAAACCGGCTTGCCTTAGACCCAAAAAGTCGACGGCGTGTGTCAGGCACAGAAGGCTGATCACCTCATTGCCTATTCGATAAAAAAAATGATCATGAAACAGATATAGAAATCTGAGGCCCAGACCTAAAAAGGTTGTAGCGCCATCGTTTTTTTTTTAATATTTAGTAGCAACAGAGGTGCGCATGATAAATTGCTACTAATTTGTGTCACAGACAAAACACGATAACGTCATTACTTGAGTAGAAACTCCTTTATTCTCCACATGATAAATTTTATTGGTAATCATAACAAACAAATATACTGTATTTACAATTTTCTTAACCTGCATGATAAAAATATAAAAAAGAAAATTAAAATGTTTGGTACCTGTGACAGTCTACCTTTAACACTGGCATCATTTCCTCGCTGTATTGCGATACTTATTCGTTAAGCGAGGAGAGCTCCAGCTCTGGGGTCCCGGTATTATCTACCAGGCTCCAACTTTAATCTTTAATTAGCGCCTCTACACTTAAACCCTACGGCCCAAGAGTCTTTACTACAAGAGGAACAAAATCGAAGATGGAGAAAAGATTCTTATATTTGAGCCCTTTATTATTTTCTGCTTTCTTCTTTTAATATACTTATTATAAAACAATGACGAAACGGAGTGGTAAGTATATTTTTTTATCTGGACCGTAATTTGACTCCAATAACCCTTGGATTCGCCCTTGCAACGCGTCTTTCGATTTTCATACTCCTCCCAGGGTCTTAACTATCCCTTTATTGGGTATAATAGAGTTGTTTCTTTTCAGGAAACAATGGGTGACAACTGAAAATCAATTTCCTGTGTTAAATAGGCTATTTACTGGAAAATCTTTATACAACTCCACATTTTGAAACCGCCGGGCATAATAATATTTGTAAGGTATTCTTTTCATTGCGTTTATTTCAGAAAATAACAATTGTTTGATATAATAAATATAACGAACCAATCTGTTACAGTATTGAATATAACAAATAGTAGGTATACAGAAATAGGTTAGCCATTCAAGAAATGTGTCACAGTAATCTGAGAGGTAGGCGTCCATCTTGGATTAACGATCCAATGAACCAATGAGAGAGAGCAGAGGCGGCGCGCTCGTTGTTTTATAAACATTCCTAATTTGAACTTGGAACTGATTTGCGCGGCATCTGTCAAAACAAAATCGTTAAAAAACGATTAAAAAAAATCTAAGCTACAAACAAATTAAATAAGTTGGAATTTACATCGTAGTATAGTTTTTTTATCTCATTTCTCCCAATACGTGTCACATAATTAGTAAACTAAGTTATTAGCACCTAATTAGACAGTTGCCTATTGATAATTAGTATTGACATCATCGTAGGTGTTAAATACGACCGGGATGACATATGACAATTTATGTATGGAAGTGACCAAGCATGAGTTAATGTCATAAATTTACACCTGAACGATTATATTATAAGCAGGTCTGTAATTTCTAAAAATAATAGAACATTCACCAACAGCGGGATAACCTGTGATAATAAATGTTCAAACGGGACATAATAATAACGTCATTAATTTAAGATTATTATTTAGCGTCATTACAAGTATATCTACTTAATTTAACAATTTGCAAAACAATTCTTTTAACTTAAGTGCTTACATCTCTTTCTTCCAAATTGTGTTAACGCTAAGAAGAAAAGAGAGAAAAAGTGCGGTACCAACACTGATTGTTAATTATTAAGGGGGTAATTGTATCGAATCTGTAGCAATTGAACCTAAGGCCTCATGTAAAGATCATAAACAAAGACCATCTAAGGTTTTTACATGATCGACAGGATTTACGTAGGAAAAACTAATAACTCCTATACATACAAAATAAAACTTTATTTCGTTCATTTAAGGTGTATTATACGATACACAAGAATGGTATACCTATGTTGATTCAGTCCTATAAGATTAAATTATCAAATTCTATAATATATTTTTTCCAGTATGTTAAAGTCAAATATGATTTTTTTAAGGTGGTAGGTATTTGGAGTATTAACCTAATTGAAACTTGTATACATCGATTTAATAATGTCAAAATAAAAACTTGATAGTAATAGGTAGATGTGACCGCTCAGGTGTGAACTGATATCAATATATCAGAAAGAATAATCTCCAGAGATACGCAGATAATTCCTCCAGCAACAAACAGCGGTTAGCCTTCACGAATTCACTATCAAGATACCTAAACGAAGTTATAATTGATGTCATACAACACGTTAAGTCTGAAAATAATGTAGGTAGCATGTAAACTCAGCATTTTATTGTTGTTTCAACTAAAAATCGGCGTGACGTGATATCTCATCAATGATAGCGCGCGGTTTGGCAACGCCGCACTCACCTGGCGTTTACCTGCGCAGTGTCAACAGGGGGGCAAGCTTGCGGAACGTCAGTCGATCCAGCGATAGCGACGGTTGCCGCCGCGTTGACCTGTCTCTAATAATATTTACTAATAAATAACCTATTCAACAGTTCTATCTAACAATTCAGACAATCGTCGAACGTGATTTTAACGTATTAAAGCCAATCGTTGAACATTTCGAATTTAAATACCGCAACGCGTCCCAAAAACTCAAAACCAGCCATCCAGTCAGTCCGAAATTTCAATAATCGTACTTCAGACAGTGAATTTTGTGATGTGAATTTGCAGATTTGTGAAACGGCTTACGTAGACATAGCGGTAAACGCCGCACGCAACTTCTTGGTTTACATTGAGTAACCGACAACAGTCAGGTTTCTTAAGTAACTCGATTTTTGGATGTTAGCGTCGTAAAGGCTTAACCCGTTAGTCAATTAGTATGCAAGTGTGAAGCGTCTCTTTGGCTAGTGTTAGGTTAGGAGGACTGTTGTGTTGCTGTAACTTATTGCATGGCGCGATGATTAGCGGAGGCTGGGTGTGCGCACTCCACGTGCGGACAGCAGGACTGGGAGGTGCTGCCCTTGGCTCTGATGAGGAGGAGATCGTTTACTTGGCTTATGTACTCATTGATGTCCAGACGAATCAGGTGGGTTGTACATACTTATATTAAAGTGACTGTGATAGTATGACCTTTATTTGAAGTATGAACTATAATAGCCATGCAAGAATGCAAGAAATGCGTTTACTGAATTGTAGAAGCTACCTACAGCTTTATTATTACAGAAAACGTATAAACTGTAAATTATTTGTAACAGCATTAAGATTTGCAGTAAAAACAATCAATTCAATTGTATGAAAAAGTTTATATATCCCTAGGTTCACAGACTATAGGAATACTTATGTATATTGTCATCTATAATTTGTACTAAGGTATGTACAGACACGGCAATCATAGAAATTCGCGCATAAAAGACAAGACAACACGTCCGGAACGCATTCAATGCCAATGATACAAGACGTTCATTTACTCGACTATTGAAGGAGAGTTTTGTTCTTTAAGTACATTTGTTTTGTGTATAAACAAAGGTGAATGTTATTTTTTACTTAATACAGTTTAACTCCACCGCGTCTATGTGAATTTTTCCCATATTATATTTAAAGTAAATACTATTTTTAGGTAAAGTTGTCTTTGACCTGATCCAGTGGATGCTCCTCAAAGCATAATATCAAAGTTAAAAAGTTCTGCATTGTTTAAAATAACTCTTAATAAAGGCGATTAAGTTGCGCGTGAGCATAAATTTCCGTATTGTGATGGCGAAATTTTTTAGAAAGATATATTTTGCTATGAGAGGGTTAGTGTGACTGGTACGTAATACTGGTGTCATATATTATGTATACGTTAACTACGAATTATATTCCGTTAATATAATTTTAGAGCGCTCCCGTATGATTGTTGTTAAAAGAAATAGGGATGTTGTCGTTGGTCAGACTACAGACCGTAAGGACTGACTTCGCCAGACGCAATATACAAGCAGACTATATCTATAATAAATAAAATAGCTTAATATCTACCCGCTCACCGTCTACAACCTAAAAATACGAATTAAGAACGGAGATGTTTCTGAGACCGAATATGTAGTTCACATTTCATTCATTCACTCACTCACCAACTCACTCACTCACTTATACCCACACACTCGCTCATGCACTCAGGCGTGTTGAAAACAGTTGAAAAAACAAAAATAATAAAAAAAAGGTGTAATTAAATTATATTTATATACATATTTTAAGAACTTTAAAATTAAGTTGAATTTGTTTAAAGCTGGGATCCCTGACGCATAAATTGCAATTATAATTAAGTTTAAAGCTGGGAACACTGGGTGGACAGATATTTTTTTATTTAAAACGGTTCCTAACTCTTACACAATGAATTGTTGTCGATAAATAAACACAATTTTATTTATAATAAATTAAAACGGATTTAACAGTTTTTAGTAACACATCTCTACACATGAGTTAAAGCTGCCGGAAGGTATTACCATTTTTATCACGGGTCTTTGTCTCTTTATTGTTAAGGGATCAACGGATTCCCAGACCCGTTTTATAAAAAGATCAAGACCTGTTTGAGACGATCACCTGTTAGACACCGTAGCTTAATGGTGGTTGAGGGTTGTAAATAAAAACTGTCATTAACAGTAGTGGATTGTAGAAAAATGGCGTCATTTTATGGTTATTTTAAATTCTCTTTGATTAGTTAGATTAGTTGTGATACTAAAATATTTGTGGATTTTTTATATCTTCGTTTGATATAATAATAATAACATAGGCCCACAACTTACCAGATATAATATACTCACGAAATATACAAATCTTAAAAATGAAATCAAAACGACGTGTACCAAGTGTCAATAGTCCCTATAATATTTTCCAAATCTGTTCAACTATTAGATCTCCCGAAACACATTTGTATCATTCTTCAAAAAGCAGTTAAAATAATACGGAAAAAATAACCCCCAAATTTCTACAAGATTTACATCCCATATATTTTTAAGATTATACTCACAGTTTTGGTTAGGTTTTGTAAGAATTAAAATTATTAATATAAAATAGAAGCGAACATAACAGTTACTGCTGACCACTGAAGTATTTCCAAAACAATTCGGCTTATGGTCCTTCAAGATGGGCGTACCAATTCTTAAAAGGCCAATTCATTTGCGAGCCTTCTAGAAATGTCCATGTATCACTTAACGTCAGGTGAGCATTCTGTTCGGTTACCTCCTATTAGGAAAAAAAGAAAAAAACCATTGGCACTGCAAACTTTTAAGGTCTGGCCCTCAGATTTCTGTATCTGTCTCATGATCATTTGTATAACTAATTAGTCAGTGATCGCCCTTCTGTGCCTGACACACACCGTCGTTTTTTGGGTCTAAGGCAAGCCGGTATCCGGTATGTTTTCCGTCACCGTTCGAGCGAATACTTAATGTGTACGTAAAAGTCCATTGGTGCACAGCCGGGGATCGAACCTACGACATCGCACGCTGAAACCACTAGGCCAACACTAGGAAAAAAAGACTCATTACTTCAAATGCAAAACACCAATACTTTTAAAACGGTGTTTAAAAAGGGTTTAAGTATGTAAATGTTTTAACCCGGAAACGAAAGGTCAAGCTTGAATCGTAATTTGTACATAAATTATATTGTAAGGAAAACTACTGGAGCACTAATAATTACAGGAATAATTAGTTGTTACACTGTATTTAGTTCAAATGTAAGTTCAGATTATGCATAATCTATACATTTTAGCGTAAATTCAATACGTAGTTAAACATTGAAAATATTTGCGCAATTGTGCTCGAATGATTCAAGGTAAATAAGAAAAATAGATGCTGAGAGAGCAATCCCGGAGTAGAAAGTCGAAAACTACATTTATATGAACTGTCATTTTCATACAAATTAAGTTTTCGACCTTCTACATACACTACTGTTAAGGCATCTTGACTAAACCCCCTGGACAGCGAAGGAAACATGTCCATACTAAGAAGGTTACAGATAAAAAATCTTATTTCCAATTCCTGAAATTTTGTACATGTTGCCAAACTCATCGTGACTGGCAGAATGGAGAACACCAGACCTCCAATCGATCAAGAAAAGGCCCTAATAGGTCTTAACTTCACCCGGGCGAAGACAGGGGAGAGTGGAGAAAGATCTGCATAAATATCACCAGCCCTAGTAGAATGGGATTTCGGACGGAATATTCATAGTTGAGATTTAGTGCAATATAGTAATTCCATATGTCAAATTCGGTTGAAAAAAAAACAAATTGATAGTTTGTAAGTTCTGAATATAGTCTGTAAATACTGTTGCTATGGAAACGAAAGACGAGACACGCGTTTCGCTTGATGGTCATTGGCCAAACGATGTTCGTCGTCCCATAGAACGAATCTCGTCAAGCCCATGACGTCATCGTTTCGTTTTTTGCTTCCGTCGCGGCCAGGACGGTTGCTTTGAATACGTCATTGTGTTTATTTGGTTAATCAAATTGTACTCTTACGAATAAAATATTGGCTAATTGAATTTTTAATTATATGCCTAAGTTTCGTATGTATTTCTCAACATTTCGAGTACCTTAGTATTAATTTCGCACGGTTAAATAACCAGGTTGTGTAAATAAAATTCAATTAGATGAAATAACAGATGATAAAAGACATAACTGTAAACAGATTCGTCCAGCTGATGACATGACGCGTGCTTTTTAATGATAAGTTCTGGGGAAGAATTATAAGTTCTGCAATTAATGTTATTTTACGATAAAATATTAACGTTGAATGAGACAATTATGGTACATATACATTTAGACGTTTAAAAGAATAATACAGATTGTAATCTATAGTATTTATAAGCGCGTAAATACAGATCGCCTAAGAAATTTTATTACCTAAGAAAAACTATTTGACATAATGAAAAATAACGTTTTATTGAGAGGGTAATATAGCTTTATAAATTGTTATTGAGTAAATAATCATTATGGTATCAAAAAAGTCACACGTTAGTCCCACACATAATGGTTGAAGGTTAGTTGAATCGATGATGGTGTAACATACTTGTAAATAATGTCCGATCTGATCCCAATAATATCTTGCAGTTTTATTTCGTCGAAGACTATTTGTGATCGAAATGTGTTTATTTTAAGACTGATAATTGATACGTAAAAAACTTGTCTACGAGTTAACATGGCATCGACGCCATCTTGCCTAAGGAAACGTTTTGGCGGGTTATTGATAGATATATATTTTACAAATTATATATATTAATAATACAATAATTTGTGTAGGTTTATTGATCATCTGAAATTGTTATTTAAATCCTGTCAAATATCCCATTACGTTGTTTCAAACATAGACTCAATATAAGAAAAAAATATCAACGCGGTAAACAGCATCAGCTTGACATAAATGTCACTTTGATAGGTCTGGGAACGTTTCAATTTAAGTTACTGTAAAATATCTAACAGCGTAAAACCGATAAAAAATGCCTTAACTTTTGGCATACCGGCCTTAATTTCGAGACTTAATGCCTCAGTAATTACACACAGCTTCCGTATTTGTCTCGAATTTCTTATGAAACGCCAGTCGTCGTTGAAATCTGATTTTGAGTTTGAAATGTATCCAAATCTGACTAAAACAAATAACTTTGCATTTTAATAAAGGAAGTAACACAAAAACAAACACGTTCTAAGTAAATTTAACGGTTTTCATAAAAAAATGTGAATCTAGTTGTAGTTACGCTTTTAACGTCCCCTTATAAAGCCCCCCAATTGGGCTTAGACGTCCTTGGGTCTGTTGATTCATTAAACGTAGGTTTCTCTAAATGTGAGGGGTCTTGGTGGAAAATTTACCTCGCTATAACTATGTAGTGTATGGGCACTATTCACACCTGTCCGCGGCAATTACTGTGTATAATAAAACCACTCTTACGCCGCAATATCACTAGTAATATTGTAATGTTTCCATATTATTAGTAAAAGCGTTTTTATAGTTGGTCTATTGGAAACTCATATTTCAGGTGAAAGGCTTTTAATATACTTAAAAGACATCGTGAGGCAACCGGAGTGTATTAGGCTAATTACCTACATGCCTATTAAAGAATAATTAATTATCACCAAACAGGTATATATCTAAACGAATCTGCGGCCTATATCTAAAAGGTTGTAGCGTTATTTTCTTAATATGAAGCTATATTCACCATTCGTTCCTTTGGTCACTGGGCGTTGTTACGATACCAATTAAGACGAAGTCCCAAATTTGGACAATTTGTGTATAAAATGTTTAACAATCGATTTTTGACGGTTGATGGTTCCTTCTAGAACCTCCCCATGACTCATGTCTTCCCCAAGTCCAAAATGAATGTTATATATATTCTTCCATATAATAATAACACATACGGTGTGTAACTATAATAACTAATAACTCACACTTTTACACCACCACACAACACAGCCAAATTACGTATTACTTAGATAAATTTATTGAATATTTTTCCCTTTTGTAAGTGTTTAAATCTTTTTGTAAATATTATATATTCCATATCTGGCTAGTGTAACTGTTTGTTTTTAGGTATATATTTTGTTTGTAGTTGCGAAATACATAAATTTATCTATCTATATATATATAAAAAGAATCCCTGTCTCGGCTGGACCGTTTTCGCTAATTCTTTTTTGTGATATTTGTTATTGTCAGGCGAAGGTTATGAAAGAAAAAAATAAGAAAAGTACGCGGAAGATTGGAAAATATAACAACACTTAATCACCATATTAAGTAATCCTGACTTTTGTTACGATAACAATTTCTTTTTTCGGTGCATAGCGCAGTTACTATTCAAGCTTTTGATGTAACCTTATGCCGTTTGGCATAACATTGCCAGCAAATATCGTCAAAGAGGACGTAAGAGAATTTAAAATGGTTAAAAATAAACGCTTCGATCGGAGTTATTATATTGTAATATTCATAGTTAAGACAGGACAACGTCTGTCAGGTCCGCTAGTAAATAATAATTGTTCTACTCATGTACACAAACATAAAATGCCGGCAATGAACTTGCGAGCCTTCTGGCAATCTAAGTGTTTATTGGTATCACTTGTGAACCCGCTTGCCTCACATATCATTAATAATGCATAGTGCATATGTTATAACTTATAACAAATATTTTGTAAAACAAGAACTCTAGAGCTGTGTACATATTTATCTAGCTTTGCAAACAGCGAGTATGAAAGATATACCACGTTCCAGTAATTCTAGAGATAACGAGATATTATGATGCCTTAAGTATTTAAACCGATTATTAATTAATTTTAAATGTTTCCATTAATTAATTTAACATTAATGATTATATATGTTGAACACGAGTTACCTGCATAAGTCGCTAATGGTTCGGGTTTTATCTAACCATGACGCTAATTATGTGGATGTTGATAATTTTCGCCGAATTTGAGGATATATTTGAAGATTCGGGAAGACTTTGTTTTGCAGTATCAAAATCAATATAACTTTATTCATATAGGTTAACAAGTACACTTTAACATCGGAAAAGAAGTTAAATTAATTGTAAATTTACATTAACTAGCAGTTCGCAAGTCAAGAGCGTAAAGCGGGAACGAAACTTTCCGTCACTGTTTTTAATCGCTAAGTTTTGAGTTATACAAATTGTTTGAACTGGAGCAAATCAATCCCAATGATTGGGATAATTTAAATATTCGTCAAATTTATAATTTGATTAATTTACTTTTAACGAAAGCTTTGAATTTATTTAATGATAATATATCGATTGTATGGGAGTTTGTTGTAAAAACCAATACAATGTCCATATAAGGAGTGGTTTACCTTCTGAGTTAACTGTCGTTTGTTAAATGTTAAATTTTAGTTTTCTTTTTGTCTGTATATAGAATTTCGATTTTGTGTGGACCTAAACACTAAAAACATCCAAAACTTAAGATACAAATTGATAAATACAAAATACAAACCAAATTTAAAAAGTTTATTTATTTTTTAGTAATCTTACAACTTTACAATTATAAAACAAAATACAAAGCCAGACTGATTACATAGATAAACAGTATATTTATATGAAACAGAAAACATAAGTAACATTGATAGACAAAAAATGAAGGAAAACTGAAATTTAACATTAAACAAACGTCAATTAATATTAATAATATTAATTTGGTCCCTGTGGCAGTGTATTAGTTTACTTCTTCGCTGTACTGCGGTGATTATTCGTTGAGGAAAGCTGCTCTGGTGTCACCACTACTATACACTTGAACGCCACGGCCCACGAGCCCCTCCAAAATATTAATAACTAACGAAGCCCGATAGACGTAGTTAACTTAACTATGAATATTGATTTTTAATTGGAATAATTAACAAAAAATGCTTTATGATATACAACATTCTTTGTTTTTCTGACGCGTTAATAAATAGTTTTGTTGGTATACCGACACTGGAATGTATGATTTTTCAAAATTAATGCCTCAAATAATTAGCGATCGTGATTATGTTAATGTATTTTATCAGTATAAATACTGCGATCGAAGAATTTGTTTTTAAATGATATTTATTTTTCTTATATCCTTTTTGACGATATTTGCAACACGCATTCTGTCAAAGTTATGCCAAACGCCATAAGGTTACATGAAAAAAGTTTGAATTGTAAAAGCGCTATGCACTGAAAAAAAATTTGCTATCGTAAAAAAAATATTTTAAAATTTTCTAATTTTCAGCGCAATTTTCTTAATTTTTTCTTTCATAAGAACCTTCTACTGTCAATAACCAACACAACAATAAAAAGTTAGCGAAATCGGTCCAGCCGTTCACGCGTGAACGAGGGAAAAAGGGATATATATATATACATAGATAATTGTTACACACAATCTGTCAACACAGATTAATGTATTTAAGAATCGACTGTTTCACACATTTGTACTTATTAACAATAGACATTTCATTTATTAGCACTTTGCGCAATCGATTAGATATTACATCGTTAAGTAGGAATTGATAAATATCTTCATTTATATGCCTTTAACAGTTCATCAATAATTCATATCATATTGAACCGTTTTATCTTAGACACTGTTTCAAGTTCGGCTAGACTATTTAAAACATTTAGGAAACTATACCGTATGTCGAGTTATTAAAAGGCCGGCAACGCATCTGCGAGTGTCCATAATCAGCGGTATCACTTAACATCAGATGAGTCTTCAGCCCGTGACATAATGTCTCGTTTCTGAATAGTCCACAATTAACTGATTCGTAGAGTAGATAGTATTTTGTTTGAGCAGTGTTGGCCTAGTGGGTTCAGCGTGCGACTCCTTGAGGTCGTAGGTTCGATCCCCGGCTGTGCGCCAGTGGAGTCTATGAGTATATAGAGAGTATATTTAACATTCAATCGAACGGTGAAGGATAAAATCGTGTGGAAACGGGCTTGCCTTATACGCAAAAAGTCGACGGTGTGTGTCAAAAGGACGCTGTGCCTATTAGATTGACCGATGATGATGCAACAGAAACAAAAGTCGGAGATAATATTTTAGTTATTTTCACTGGGTTTATAATGAAGAAAAAATAGTATATCATTGCATCATTTTAATCCGACACAGTAATTAATGAAGATTATTCACAAGGATATAACAAATGGGTGCAAAAAATTGGTTTCAAAGTTAATTAGACATTAGGTCTTGACCGTGAACAGTTTTTTTGGATTTGGTACTTAATACTAAAATAAAAAATACTAAAATTACATTAAAATTATAAGATTAAACACTGTCGCCTAACAAATTTAATCACAAATTATCAAAAAAGCGCTTGTTAAAGAATGTTTAATGATATGTTTAGGGATGTTAAAACCAATAATTTTCTTAACCTGGCCAGACTAACGGATAGGTTTGTATCTAATTCTTTCAAGGGGAAGGTGAAATATTAAAGGCAAATCGCCTTTATAGCCTAAGCGAGTATTTGGACCATAGATTTAAGGCCCTGTTCCAGTACGAATTTCTGTGTCAGTGTCTCAGGGTGGACTGCGGTACGCAATGGAGAGCTGGAGCACTGAGGCGCGCCGGCCCGTAATAACAATTAGTTATGTAAAACATTAAATTAATATAATTTTATGAATTTTTTTCTGAAATGGATTACTTGAATTGCGATAAAATATATCGTGTAAATTTCAAAATCATGTTCTATATACATTTTCGTCATAAAATGAATTCGAAGTGTCAAAAATAGGCTATGTTTGGATTTTTTTCTATCGAGCGAAGTCATTTAAATCGTGTATCGATCTTTTAAAATGGATACATAAACTACTCAACTCCAC
Source organism: Pieris brassicae (assembly GCF_905147105.1). Lineage (NCBI taxonomy): Eukaryota > Metazoa > Arthropoda > Insecta > Lepidoptera > Pieridae > Pieris > Pieris brassicae. The sequence goes on along the minus strand of NC_059667.1, from coordinate 20,993,996 downwards.
CATATATTTTTTCCATTCGCCATACTTCAAGAAACGATGACGAAAAATGAAAAGAAATAATGTGCTATTTTGGAGTTTGGCAACCTTTAGGCCCTTAACAGCAATTGTAAATAATTTAACTTTGACATTATTTTATTTTCTTAATAAGAGACATTGTAAAAATTTATATGACATTTGCATACCTTTTTATATATTACTGATTGTGCCGTTATTTGTAGTTGATCGATCTAAGCACTGTACCACTATTTTGGCAAATAAACGATTATTATTATTATTAAAAGAGATCCAACTCGACTTCTCCTGCCAACACTCCTCCCTACTACTATTAACCTCTCGAGACTATTTAGTTCTCTTCTGGAAAGCTAGGCAAGCTTTGGCTATATTTCCGTTTGTAAATAATAGTCGATACTTTTGTGGTGGTATTTAGTTGGAACAGAATGGGTTGAATTGGTTCTTTTTGCAGTCCATAGTATTCCCAACATTCTCCTCCAGCACCACATATTTTTCTTGTTTTGACGAGTTGGCTCTTAGATATTTAAAAATAAAGCAATCTAAATAAGTTCATATAAATCCCCGAAGGGGTAGGCAGAGGACACCTCTCTCACTTCATCTAATTCCTATACATTCACCATGCTCGTCGGTTTACTACTTTGGACTTGTCCCTTCTCTATGCTTGTCTATCTCTATCCAATATATGGAGTAACTTTTTTATTAGAAAACACATCGATGTCCTGGTGGACAGAAAAACTGTATACAGTTTTTGTTTCCACCAAACCCACTTCCTTTATATTAAGATCATTTATACAATAAATAAATTTAAAGAATTAACAATCATATATACAGTACTTACACATTTCTTAACCTACATATTTATAATAAAAATATTTCAAAAGTTTGGTCCCTGTGGCAGTACCTTTAACGTTGGCAGCATTTTCTCACTGTATTGCAATACCCATTCGTTGAGCGACGAATGCACCAGCTCTGGGATCACCTGTACTAGCTGTACTATGTACCAGGCGCCAACTTAAATCTTTAATTAGCGCCTGTGTATATATAGCCTGTTGTTAAATAGTAGGTACTTCATAAAAGCTATGTTCAAAAACATAAAAATATACTCAAACAGGACGATCAAGATTTTTTAATTACTACATTATATGGAAAATTATAGTGTTTATATCAGCTTTAAAATCGGAATACCAGATTTCGACTATACTACAACTTGTTTACACAACTACGCGTGCGCATAAAAACTTTCCATTCAGTTTCGGAATTTATACTCTTAAAATGTTTATATTGTTTAACTGCATAGGATTGGAAAAGTTTGTGTAACATTGTATTGTCTTTGGTTAACATAGCCTTTACACATTGAAAGAAAACAATTTTTTAACCGGATTAAAGCTATTTGTATTATTATTAACTTGTAATTATTTTACATAATTTTAAATTCAAATTTTTCCGACGTTTCGCGTGCTTTACAGTGTGCGTGGACACGGTGACTAAAGACAAAAGTTGTTGAATGTCAAAAGTATCACAGCTGTAGAGAAAGTTGTGTTATCTGTATTTATTTTCCCGGAGTTGATATCGACTTAACCAAAGACAATACTATATAACCATACTAACTAATTAGATCCCTTTGGAGTGGAGACTTGCGCCCTGGGGTACATAGATATATATTGTTACTATTTTTTCTAAAATTATTAGAAACGTTTGCTCCTGGGTTGGAATCGTCCAGGGTCCTCCGGTTATCGCAAATGTTGGATAAATTTTTTGTATGGAAAAAGCAAAAAAATTGATACTAATGAAAATATCTAAACGAGGTGTTCATAACGAAATACATAAAACAAATAAAAATATATTTTTGTTGTTGGGAAATAAATTTACAGACCCCGCGCTGAGGAAACTTTATAAGAGACGCGGGGGCTCAATGGAGGGGACAATGGTCTTCTACCTACTAGAATCTAATAACACCAGGTTAGCAGTTTCCCTTAATCCATGACCCTGTCAAGAGCGTCTTCTGCGGTTATTCGCAGTCCAACTTCCTAGTTTCTATTGCGGTAGGAAATTCACAGCAGAGTACCTAGTAGTGTAAATGTGTAGCCGTTTGTCTCTCTTTCTGAAGTCGGGAAGAGTCTAGGGTTATGTGAGGCTCGCGATCTATGCATACCCACTGCGCTAACAACACTCGCTCTCCGCTACTCGATCTTCCGCTTATCGTCCACTGCGGGCACGATTTGTGGTAACACTTGATACCCATCCATCTTGGTATATTGAGCTGGAGGTCTGCTACAGTAATGCGTGGCCGTCCAGGCCAGTAATACTTAACTAACTAAAATAACAATTTTATTTATAACTATGTATATAGTGTGGAAAAAATTGGCTTAAATAAATAAATAATATAGTACATAGCAGTGTTGGCCTAGTGGCTTCAGCTTGCGACTTTCATCTCATCCCTGAGGTCCCTGTTTTAATCCCAATAATTAACAATGGACTTTCTATGTGCGCATTTAACATTCGCTCGAACGGTGAAAATGTAACGTAAGGAAACCAGCTTGCCTTAGCTGATCACCTTCTTAACTATTATGATAATAATCATGATACAGAGGCCCAGACCTAAAAGAAGGTTGAAGCGTTGATTGACTGATTTATTTTATTTTACTGATGAAGCCAGCTTCAATCACGTTACAGAATAGAAATTTAACAAGTGACAACTAAAATTTCCCGCGTAATTAACTAAATGTAAATCTTTTATGACAAGTTGAGTCATAAAAATGATGGAAAGGTATCTCAGCGCTTGAGTAATTTTTATTCTTTTATAACCCTTGCGTACGTCAAATAGTGTAACTGCCTGTGTAAGTAGTAAATACCATCACTTTTCTCACCTCTGTTGGTTAATGATCAAGATAACCGTATAAATATAATAATTAAACAGCATTTAATAGATATTGCCACACCCAACTCCAACAACTTACAGGTAACTTATAGATCACAAAATTACGAAATATTATCACTTACAAATGAAATTAAAAGGACTCTTAACAAAGTATCAATATCATTTTGTTCACCACCGCAATAATCCCATATTGAAACTAAACTATCAAATTGTTAGACCATCCGAAATCATATATATCATTTAAAAAGCTGTTTATTAACTACAGCAACAATAAGGTGCAAATTTCTGCAAGATCTAAAAGAAGCACGCATACAAAGTACACATGTCAGAAGTGAAACTTCTAGAACAATCTAATTTTTAAGTCTTGTTCATATTTACATAAATCTAATACATTAGATTTCCTAGACTAAGGGAGAGGGAAAAAGATGTTAGGAATTTAATTGTCATTAAAAAGTGTCGAAACTTATTAAAAAAAAATTTAATTTATTGCTTCATGCTTTCTCACTCTCTGTCATTCGGTCTCAATCGCTCTCGCCCTTTTCTTCGACAAAAACGGTGAACATTTTCGTGACCTGAATATTATTATTATTGCGTTCAATCCGTAAAAAAATTACCCTCATGCGCTGAAAGAAGTTTCACTTCAATTAAATAATCAAGTTTGTTTGCCTTTTCACAATATTGCACCATCTTTGTGAAGGCTCTATAAAAGTCCTCTGGTAACAGGTCACCAGCCCTTCGAGGACAGAAAATATACAAAGGATACCTACTATGACTGAATTAAAGTAACGTATACGTGTTGCATCGTTATTAAGACTTTATTAACAGCAATTTTTTATTTTGCTGTAAATAATAGTTAATACAAAATATAGAGTAAATGGAACTGCAAGTTTGTATTGAAATAATCATACTGATTGAGTGATTTAAAATGTCGGCAGTCAAAGGGTTGCCTCTGGTTTTAGAACCCTTCCAACCTTATCTTTTGATCACATGTGCATTGCAAAATACACCTTAATACAATTCTATAAAGACTATATTAATAGTCTATTGAATAGTTTTGAATATAGAATTCGTAGTAATAATACAACTGTTGGTCGAGGTATATATATTCGTTAGAATATGGTCATAGACAAAGGTACGATTCGGAAATGAGAATTGGCGCGAACTATGACATATGTCAAACTTCAAGACTTTTTGACATACAGGAATCGCACCTCCTTAAATCTCATTGCTTTATTTTGCAATACCATGATTTAAATTTGAAAATATACCTTAAGTCTAAGTAATAAAGTCCAAACTGCATGAGAATTGAAAGTAGATTAAGCTGGCATGCTTATACATAGTTGTCTCGTATATCTACGTGCCGAAATTTAAATGTAAATGTAAAAATACCTTTTAATAAATTGCTTACATTCAAGTTACAACATACAACACGTTCATAAAATATGATAAAAAGTTTTAAACACAAGTTATTAAGATTAATATTAAAACCATCATTAATTGCTGGCAATAAATATGTGTCCCTAAATCTTTCATCCGTGACACGATACTTTGTTAGATTTTAAGTCTTATTCCAAGGTGATACGGATTAAAATTACGTGTGTTATAAAAGTTGGGTACTGTACTAGTTTTGGAACTGGTTTCACGAAGCTCATGCAACGCAGTATGTCATTTAACGACTTACGATGCGATTTGGTTAACGATTTTCTGTACGATGCTAAAAATCTTACATAAAATATTATGTATAGGTTGGGTTAGATTTAATATTTAATTCAAGTTCCTACAATCACATAAACCTACTTAAAATGCGTTTATATAGTCATACTAGAAAAGCCTACTAGACATAATTATTTCAAATTGCGTATAAATTCTATTTACTAGATTATTTATCTGTAACTGAAACAGATATATGGAAAATCAGTGGCGCTACAACCTTTTTAGGTCTGGGCCTCAGATGTCTGTATTAGTTCCAATCTAATAGGCAAGTAGGTGATCTCCTGTGCCTGGACACACGCTAAGTTTTTGGGTTAAACCCAAACCGGTCTCCGCACGATGTTTTTCTTCACCATTCGAGTGAATATTAAGTGCGTCCAGACAGAAAGTCCATCAATACATAGCTGGCCGAACCTACGACCTCAGGGATGAGAGTCGCACGCAGAAGCCACTGCTTTCTAAATAAAAATCTTATATTTATTATATTTGTCGAAAAAAGGTTCTTATCCACTGCTATGTGGAGCTGTTGAGGTATTTTCCAACCAATGTGACTTCCAGTCCTACAAGAAGATCGTATCAATTCTTAAAACATTGAGAGTGCTGTATCCCTTAAGATCAGATGAGCTTTCTGCCCGTTTGCCCTATAAAGTCACCACTGTTCATATAAATTTATAACATTTCTTATAATTTTAAAGTAGTGAAACATTTTAACGCCACGTTTATTTGTTCGCCAAGAGTTTGATTTACAGATTGCATGTTTACCGGACAATTCAAGGGTCCACTTCAATAACATATAAGTATCTATGTCGGTAAATACTTCATATATTTTAATATCGGAGCTAAGATTTTCCATTGTGTTATTGTGTGAAGTTTCTTCATCTTTCAAGGTCGCGTCTAATATGTTAAAATAAGTTTTTTATTAAACTTTTGTTATGTTTTGGTATAATTTTATTTGGATTTGAAAATTTTAATACCGATTGCGGTTAGAATGAAATCAAGATCGAAGTGGTAATGGCCAGATGATGACTCCTAATCTTAGGAATCACAATAGAAACAAAAAGTACATTTATATAAATCTAAATTATAACATTACAACGATAACTTTCCCGTAATCATTTGAGGACCGCAGTAGTTTAAGGTATTTAAAAAATGTTATAAACTTTGTACAGATACATTGATCTCTCTTGGGATTAAACTTTGCATGTTTAATATTTAAGATATATATATATATACATCAGCATAACACGCAAGAATGATTTCTTCATTATATTGCTAATTATTTTCGTTTATTTATGCTATTATTTGTTCAATAAATAATCGTTAAGTGTTTAGAGGTACACAAATGAAAACTGAAATTAGTATTCACTGTCTTTATTATAAGCACTGCATTACATGGCGGTTTCAGCGCAACTGCCTGATCCACGTGACAAATAGAATTACGATACGTAGACATATTGACAAATGGAATTACGAAATCTCTATATTGACATCTAGAAGTCTACTAAAAAAAAATAAGTAGCTACATATTAACACAAATAAAAAAATATCTTAATTTTATTCGATTTATTAATCCAATTAGATATAATACAAATAAATATATTATAAGTAACAATTAAATATATTTTTTTTAATTAATCTACAAAGTAATATAGTATAGATACCCTCACGTAGGTACATATACCCTGTACCCTCGCTTTCACACCATACAACACAGCCGAATTAGGTATTACGTGTTTAATAAATTTTATTGTTTTTTTTTCCTTTCGTAAAAATTTGAACAATTTTGTTTGTATTATATATTCCATCTTTGGCTATTTAGTTGTATATAATTTATGTTAGCTGTAGGTATACGAAATAATTGAATAAATATCAAGGAAAATATTTATTTATTTACACTTCGTAACCTATTAAAAATCATACATATAAAAAAACACGTTACATAAGTTATTAGGCAACGGGTGGCCTTATCGCTAACAAGCGATTTCTTCCAGGCAACCCTAATTTGGAACAAAAAAGAAGCACATACAGAGAGTAAAGTACAATAAATAATTAAGAAAAAACTCAAAGTAAAAAAAACAACAAAAAAAACACTTAAATAACTAAAATAAAGTAAAATTTAAAGAAAAAATATATAAATCAACAATAATATGTATAAATAAAAATGTAAAAGCTAATCCAAGGGTTAATCGAGTCACAATGATTATAAATAAGTTGTAGCTAATTACGAGGCAGAAGAATAATCATCAAAAATAATAAGTTTTATCGAATAATTCAGGTCCACTCCTCGCCAGTGTTACCAGACGTGTAAAAAATCCCCTAGGATGACCTCACCAAGTGGATGGTGGCATGGGCCATAGCGCGATTCTTTGGAGGTCATATTGGAATTGTTGGGAAATGAAAGGCATTACGCAAAGTATCTGTATAGAAAATGGATTGACTGGTTCAAGTTTTATTCGGTTTTTGGTTAAACGAATATACAATTAGTTTCGTTAACCACACGAATCCTATTCGTACTGTGTTCGTACTTCAATTTAGTTCCAAAATCAGGAATCTGATATGCATTAGCAATATATTTGGTGTGTTTTTGAAATTGCCCTTTAAAAAATCCCAAATATTCTTTCCCCCTATTCTCGGTTGAGAAACCCTTAAATCTAGGGGGAAATCCTCTGATCTGGCAACACAGCTCCTCGCCCGTTTAATTTACGATTTCTGTCATATTGGGTGACAGTTTAAATACCACATGAACCTTTTTGTATATTGTTATATATAATTTATGTTTGTTGTAGATATACTCATACTAAATAAATAAGCAATATCCTAAGAATATCGTGCGTATTAAAGTTCTAGACTTATTAGCGTCAATGGGCAAAGACTAATTATAATCTATGTGATCTATGTAAACACTTTATTACAGAGGATTTGTCTATCGGGTTTTTACATGGAAAATTTATCCTAACCAATTATTCTAATATTAGTTAATTTGCGTGTATGTTTACGTAACACCTAATAATTTTATATTACAATAAAGTTAACAAAATAGACAGTACAATCTTGTCCTATACAATAATAACACACTAATCTGTCAATTGTCAATCGAAATCCATTTATATCATCGTTCAATCAGTTATATTGAATACGGCAAGAGTTACCCGCAATTTTCTTCAAGATAAAACTATGTTCACTTGGCAACAAAACACGAAACTTGTATCTTTGCAAACTTTGCTCCACCACTATCTTTTTACGACAGCAAGGCGAGGTTCCGAGGGGTTGTAAGACGTTTTTCCGGATGTTTGTTATTACAGGCGCAGTTCAAAATAGCATATGGGCATATTTTACAGGGGTGCTTCACCACCCTAGTCTTTTTCTCAAGTAAGGTCTTTGTAATAAAATTGTAACCATGGTTACAGACACGGAATCTTTGGTCCCAAGGTCGTCGGACCTGTGGGTTCCATTTAAATGCCAGATATGTCTAAAAATCTATGAATAAGTTGTAAAAGAAATATTTTCCTCTACGAGAGGAGTTCCATAATACACAGGATATCCTAGAAAGCTCGATACCATACATAGACAAGTCACTAATCGCGTAACAAAATCTATCCATAGTTTGATTCGTTCGAATTGATAACGTTCAAAGACTATAAACGTCTGCCATAAGAAAGAAGCAGTGGAAGTTATAGGGGGTAAACTCTTGATCTGCTGAAGGGATTTGGAAAATTCTTTTACTAATAGAAAGACACGTTCTGCGTGAATGTACACATAGGCAGTATTAACGAGACCTCGAAACTTTTCCTTTAGAAAACACGATAAGAGATTTTGCTCTAGTGAAAATTTGTAAAGATGGATAATGCCTATGAAAAGTCTACAACAGCTCTAACTTTTACTACTGTACGTATATAATACTACTGTACGTGTGTATGTCACTGAACTCTTAAACGGCTGGACTAGAATTTTTTTGTATGTTTAATTTAAAGGTTAAGATTCACAAATCAGCCCAACAGATGGCGCTGCATGTTGTTTGTCTATTGTGTTAGTGTTATCAGGACAATTGAATGTATTGCAGATTTTATATTATATAAAAAAAATCAATTGATGATAATCTAAACGATCAAAGAATTGTTGATAGGAATTACGTAATAATTAATATGGATCAAATAAAAATATTTGTTTCGTATGTATGCATTTCATCATTTTCCGTATATTTCTTTATTAATTTAAATTCATTGACGTCAATGTTTATAACATTATTTATAGACAAATAAAATTTCGTTACGCAAGGAAAATTTTATGCGTGTGGTAAATTGGTAATGTGTTTACAATATTAACTTATATAGTAATAATAATAATAATTAAAAATTGATAAATGAAAAATAAATACAAACTTAAAAATTTGGTCCCTGTGGCAGTCTACCTTTAATGCTCGAAGCATTTCCTAGCTGTATTGGGGTACATATTCGTTGAGCCAATCTGTCTAAAAATCTTGCACTTGAACTCCAAGGACCAAGAGTCTCAAAGGAACAAATTCCAAGTTGGAGGAAAGACTGTCATAACCTCGGAATTCTTTTTTGTATGTTATAATGTTATTTTATTTAGGTTTCATTTTAATATTTATTAAAGAACTTAATTCTCGGATAATCTTCGTAAAATCTTTAAACAAAACAGTTCTTTATTCGTTGTTTTAAAATTCAAATTCAAATTTGGTAAATGCAGAAAACGTTCGTAATTCAAATCTGTTCAACGCAGAATACGTTCCAAAATCAAATCTGGTAAACGCAGATAACGTTCTAAATTCAAATTTGATAAACGCAGAAAACGTTTCAAAATCAAATTCGGTAAGTGTAGAAAACGTTCGAAATTCAAATTTAGCTGTATACTGCTTATGTGGAGCTCTGATTTCCAGTCTGGCAGCTTTTACAAACCTTCAGATCATTAAGACAACATTGTAATGTCACCTCTTTATTCTGACCTTAAATGAAAGTTGACTTTTTCTCAAATGTTAATTTCGCACTCGGCTGTTTCAACTGCAAAATTTTGATAAAAGTCTCGTAATAAAATTTTATTAAACCAGAGATTAATAACTTATATACCGCTTAATAAGTACAATACAAAATATAAAACAAAGACGAAACTATGACGCGACCCGTTTGACTTTGATTGGCCAAATTGTTAACCAATTACAATTAAACGAAACATTGTAACAAATGAACCGCTTACTGCTTTAGGTGTATATAGTTAGGTTCAAAGAATTTTGCACTCATTAAAGACACACAAACCAAACATATGTTCCTAACATGAGAAAAAAAATATAGTTCCATCACTTTAACTAACGTCATTTTATTCAAAAAAACATCCCGGTATCCAACCTTTAGGTCCGGGCCTCAAATTTCTGTATATGTTTCGTAAAAATTTGCTACCTTAGGCAAGTACGTGGCCTGCCTTCTGTGTTTGACATACAGTGTCGACTTTTCTAAGGCATGGTTTCCTAACGATGTTTGCCTTCTACGAGCGACTATTGATTAGTATACCATTGGTGCATAGCTGGGATACGAACCTACATCCTCAGGGATGACAGTTGCACGCTGAAGCTAGTAGAACAAGATCAGAATTGATCAAACATATGCAATTACCAATCATTATTGCAACGTAATGTCAATTGTCATTGGAGCTATTTTTTTATGTTTGTAACATATGTTTTGTTTCTTATTTATTCATTTAGGAAACAAAACATCTCTAAAAGTATACAACAAAAAAATAAAAATAAAATTAACACATATATATATCCACAAAAAGTTTCACTGACAAAATCGTATGTTTTTAAAAAGAATAAAGTTCTATTAACCAGCAGTATCTTCTGTATTTGAAGCCTCCAGGTGCGATTTGGAGCACCAAATCGAAATAAACTAGCGAACATTTACTCAAAATATTAAGAAACTTCAGATCGCAACTGGAAGATTTCTGCAGGCGAGACGATGGCACCCACTCCCCTACAGAATATAGAGTAGGAATAAAATAAATAAATTAATGGCGCTACAACCTTTTTTAGGTCTGGGCCTCAGATTTCAGTATCTGTTTCCTGATCATTTGTTAATGGAATAGGTAAGTAGGTGATCAGCCTTCTGTGCCTGACGCACGCCGTCGACTTTTGGGTCTAAGGCAAGCCGGTTTCCTCACGATGTTTTCCTTCACCGTTTGAGCTAATGTTAGAATCATAGAAAGAAAATCCATTGGTGCACAGCCGGGGATTGAACCTACAACCTCAGGGATAAGAGTTGCTCGCTAAAGCCACTAGGCCAATTCATAGAGTAGGATTAGTAATATATATATTAGGAAATTCCTTAATACAAATATATATATAGGTCATATACATCTGTACAAATTATTAGGTCCTTACATATGAAATTGGCGTTTTGTATGGGAGGAACAAAAAGTCGAATATTTTTAAATATAATATATTTAATTAATCAAAGTATTAAGCATTGTTTTCTATGCACTTTTACCATCTCATAGGTAGTTCATTGATTCCTTTACTAAAAAAACCAGTCGGACGGGAATCAATAAAATCTGTGAAGGCGATTTGGACTGCCCCATCAGAGTTAATTTTTTTCCCTTGCAAGAAGTTGTCCAAATATCGAAAAAAATGGTAATCTGTTGGAGCAAGGTCCGGGGAGTACGGAGGATGTCTTAGACATTCCAATTGAAGCTCTTCTAATTTGGTAGCCGTCTGTTGTGCAGTCTAGCGTTGTCGTGAAGTAGCAGTAGATATGTATAAAGAAGGTTCTGCACCAAAAGAGTCAAGCTTATTAGAAAATGTATGTATTAAATAAGAAAGCTGATTTATAATATTTTAAATTAATTATAATTGTCGTTTAGTACTTTACCTCCGTGAAGGTCCCAAAATCTTCCAAAACGCAATAGCCAAGTTTATGAGATATATAGATAGCCATAACATTAGCATAGTTTTCGTATTTAGTTACGGATCATAATTTTCGGGTTGCGTTTAATGGGACCTCGTTAGTGTTTTGTTTCTTGAATGATGCTTTATGCGACTTCCATAGATATGCCTTATTGTATCTTATAAACGCACTTGAAAGCCTTCTGGCAATGTCAGTGTCCATATATCACTTACCTCCAGCCCGTTAGCCTCCTATTACATAAAAGAAATGTTTCCTAATTCTAAAAGAAATAAATTTAAAATCTTGAAAGAACTGGTTCTATAATACGAAGATTAAGTTTTATATAAAAATATCAATTAATATTATGTACACGTTGCGTAGAGATATGGGTTCACTCAGCATCTTCATCTTTTACCATAGAGACGAATTGTTCGGATTAATATCTGCAGCTAAGTTTCATCATCGGACGGCTAGGCAGAACACGAAATTTCACCCGTATCACCTCGACGTCCCAGAACTGAGTGTTTTTGAGGGTATTTCTTGCCGCGCACCATCACTATATGGAACAAGCTACCCACTAAAATATTTCCGAACCAATTCGACTCGACCTCGACAGCGTACCGATTCTTAAAAGGCCGGGACTCCGAGCCCTCTATGTGAGTGTTCATATATCACATAACATCAGCTGAGCCTCTCGCCCGTTTGCCCACTGTTCTATAAAAAACTTCTCAATTCTGACTTCTGATTGAGCAAGCAGCCTTGTGGCTGACGAGAAGCGTTAATTTATCAAGTTTTGTCAAACACATATTTTAACAGCTAATCAATCAAGCCCATTAAGCAAGAAGGTTTCCTTCTTGCTTAATGAGTAAAGGCATTGAAAGCCATAGTTTAAGCCCTTTGATGTTTATTTAAATTTATTTTCCCTTATTCTTGTTAAAGTTTTAGGATGTCACTAAAAGCTTTATTGTGCTAGAATTTAAATTATATTTTTGAATATAACTTCTTTATCGGCGTTGTAAAAATGTTTACCGTCACATTTTTCCGTTACGCGCCGTCTTTTTTTAGTCCATACCACGATTGATTCGAAGATATTCGAAGCCATTAATAACAAAAATATATAATAACGATAATGATAGTAATAAATCTATTACAATTAATAAAATTCTGTAATAATCTTAGTAGTGATAAGGTAAAATGAAATAATTGTATTATTTGTATTCATATTATATTTGTCTATGATATTAAAAGCCTTTTGTTAAACTTTATCTAATTTAACTTTATTTAACCAATTACTGTAAAGTTGCATATAGTATATCATTTTTCGAAAAATAAGCTAAACAAACTTTTTCACTTCTTACGTGTGTACCTACACTATGTACTAGTGTTACGTGTGTACATACACATTTTAATTTTACTTATAAATGTAATGGGATCGAGCTTACTGTCTATGTGCGCACTCGCATGTAGATACGGCAAAAGAAAAATTCAATGGCGTGTGTCCACCGAAAAGGCGATCACGAACTTGCGTATGACTAGATCTAAGTCTACTTCTCTTTCATTTGCTCCATTGTGTGGTTATAGGACTTGACAGTTGACAGTTGACGTCACCCTGGCGTCCGTGGTTATTTATTTTAATAATTATTAAATATTGCGTAATTCACGTACATTAGTAAAAAATATTTACTTACTCTGTCCTTATGAATATGTAAACCTTGCTAAGTGCTTTTAAAAATAGAAAAAGTTAGGTTTTCGAAGTTTAAAACTACGCAAGTTATGACGTAAAATACAAACTGAAAATATAAATATTTCCTTTACGTAATTAGGTACGAGTACATTACGATTTTATACAATAGAAGGTTACATTTTATTTAATGAAATAAAATAATATTGCACTGTTGGTTTAAAATTAATTTTGTTAAATTTGTTGCAAAGAATTGGTCCGGTTTTGGTAGGTTGTTCGATGCGAGGTTCGTTCGTTTCTTTCTCAAACATATTTGTTAACCACAGATAATCTATAGCCTGAAAATGATCAAACAGAATAATATATGTCACTGAATTTGTATTACGTCACGTGACAGGCCGTTGATTAATGTCATTCCCAGTCTTAAATTGCGACAGCAACTCGCTTATGTCAGATTTTTTTTGTTAAAATCAGATTTTAACGTCTGACAAGTGTCTCAATAGTTTCACTTCTGCTATCTTGAAAAAACAATGAAAATTGTACAATTATTCTATGTGCGCATTGTACTCTTGAAGGTAGAAACGAAACAAGCAGGTCAAATCCAAACCGTTACGGAAGTGGCGGATTAACCAGCTAGCTAGATAGCCACTAGTTAGCCACAGTCACTAGAGTAGAATGGAGACTAGGGCGGCATTTGGGAACTGACTATTTTTACTACTCCATGTATCATCGAAAAGATTTCCGCGCGACAGCTTGTGACGTTGTACAAATAGATCTATTCTCTGCAACATAATTTGCTGATGAATTTCTCCCCTCACTTGTATTGTACATTCGGATATATGTATATGTCAGTCCTACAACTGGTTGGAGGCTGCGAACTGGATAGTTTGTGTATAACATTGTGCTCAAAAATCAAAATTATTTTACGTGCAATTTCATCGACAATTGTTGATAGTAGAGGAAAGCCTATACCTATACCTATCCGCCACTGAGTCAAGGTTGATCACCTATAAAAAAAAAGTAATAAAAATATATACTTCGTAAATAATTGTTTACTATAAGGCATTGACGTTCGTCACGGCATGATAGCAACTATGGCGATAATAGGACAATTAATGGCTACGAGACTTATAGTATCATACATTATGTTATATTGAATGTATGTTCTATATTTATATTTTAATTCACATACGTGGTTTTTACGTGATTTTGTATGTGCATGAAACTGCTTCTGCACTGGCCATTTATCTTATATTTCATATTGTGTAAATAATGTTTATGAATACAATTCGATAAAACTATTGTAACCGTATATACACACTAGTATAGAAAACAATAAAGAATTTATTAAAGCCGTAGGGTTCAAGTGCGCATGCGCCAATTAAAAATTAATGTTTATTTATTCACTCAGGAAACAAAACAGATATATATCTATACAATAAAAGTAAAAAAAAACCATAAAATTAACATATTTGACAAACAAAAAGTTTCACTGATAAAAAAATAAGATACAATAAAATCAGCAAAACAATACAAAACATACACAGACAGCAGTAGGTATGTTATTTAAGTAGACAATACAATTCGATAACACAAAATTTATAAATCAGGAGAACGACAAACATACTGCAAACATACAGCAGCTATAATAAAGAAATAAGATACAAGGCGGCAACTTGGCGGCAGTATAGTACCGTAGATAACAGAACTGGACTAACTTTCTTTGCTCAACAAATCGCGAGTAGATGCTGTCAGTAAAGGTACAGCAAGAAGCAAACTTTTTAAATTTAAATTTTCTCCATATTAATTTAATGTTATTACTATTTAGGTTAAGAATATTGTAGATACTGTATATTTGTATGTTTTAGTCTTTTTGAATGGATTTTGGATAGGTTACTTTGGTCATATTTATGTTTCTGATATTAAAAATGAACTTCGACATATAAAAACTAAATGTTTTGTAATTTTAATAACACATTATTTACGGATCCGGGTAATGCATATCTATGTTAAATAAGATGATTACATGGAAATTAAATAACATTGTATCACCCACGTGTGAGGTTGAATAACCTGAATGATACCAGTTTATTGTTCAAGTAAATTAATTAGACTCATTTGCATGGCATTCCATATGTGAGCTTTAAGCGAATCTATGTATTAGATATTAACGTTATACTGTGGAATATTTGTTATCTGTAACCTCAGAGCAGTTCTCGCTCAACGAATAAGTATCGCAGTACAGCGAGGAAAAGCTGCCAGCTTTATAGGTACACTGACACAGGGACCAAACTTTTTAAATGTGTTTAAATTTTAGAATTATTTTTATTATAACTATGTAGGTTACGAACATAAATACTGTATATTTCATTGTTATATTTAGTTACTTGAATAAATAATAATAATAAGTTTTATCTGTATTAGGTAAAGTCTGTGGTAGTGCACAGAATATAAATTTTAGAGATTGTTACATTGGTCACGGGTGATCTCAGCGGGGATTCCAATTTCAAATTAATATGCATATATTTAGCTTGACTCAATTAAAAAAACTATATACGATACTTTATAAATTAAATCGCGTAAAAAGTAGTAAATATCTTTCAGTAGATTTCAACTTTAATAAGGGTTGACGATAGGTACCAATACTATGATATATTTAGCAAAATAGCTAGTAGTGAGGAATAGTTAAAACACTTAAGGTATTCGTGTTCATAAGTATTGCGATCCATGTTGCATGTTATAAGTTGCTCCGTCATTTCCGATCGCTTACAAAACCTAACATTTCATTTTCTTGTTTATGTTTTTAACGGCGACCTGCTCAAGTACACTTTGGATATGTATGATCTATAGTCATATTTATACGTCGAATCATTATACATATTTTAAAATTCGAACACAACTTGCGTAATGCTTGAAACAATAATTTTCATATCACAGACTAAATGGACAAAGATCCATTATCACAGCTGATTCTGATTTTAAAAATAGAATGCCCATCTAAACATTCTTACTGAGGTAATAATGAAATGAAAAAGTAAATAATTGTAGTTTGTTAACTATGGTGCTATTGCATATCCTATATTATTTCCCATAAAATGAATATGTTCAATTCTGTTGGTGATATCGATGTTCGTGCTTTTCGTTTGACAGATTGATTCTTGTCAGTGAGTATGCAAAATCAAGTGACAGTGCAAGATTCCTCCCGCCGCCTGAGTGATATGTTAAAAAATATATCATATTACGTGCCTCTATATAAATTCATCAAAAATACAGTAGGGAAATCTTAATAAACCGAGTAAAAATACTGAAGACTTTGCCTAAAGGTACCAGGCCATAAAATAAAAACAATCAATATGTCCCTTACCTATTGGGTGGAGTTATAAGACTGTATGTTTATTTTATGTTCTATATATAAACGTGTTTTTTTGTTTAATTCCTAGAACAACAATTATTGTACACAATAACTGGAATTCACGCTTGTTTGGCCCGTTCATAATTAACTTCAATTTCGCGGTTAAACCATTGATTATTGATATAACTTGTAAATTACTTGATTCCAAGTACAACACGGTTTAATAACTATTAATTTTTCAATAACATTCGCTTTCAATTGTTTTGTCCTTTAACACTGTCAAATATAAGCAAGTGGCATTGCTGTGTTATTCGAATGTCTGCTTACCGATTTGAGATTCAAGGCTAGGCCCCTTTCAAAATTCACAAGGGACGTAAGCACCCCTGGAAAAGAACAGTAAATAAGTGTTAAAAGTTAGTAGAAAATTCTTATGAAAAAATGATCATAAACTGTGTGTCGTGGGAGAACTAAGGAAGAAGTGAGGAGATTCTTATTTACTAAAAATCGCGAGATTAATACGATAAAAAGCTAGTTGTCTTAAACCAATAAAAATAAAGGAATCCACATAGGCTTCTAAACTAATTGTAGTTATAGAATTAGACCATAGATGGCGCTACTGTCCATTGCATTAAAAAAATGCCGATAACCTTTAGTCGTGAAAACATCTGTGGAAATTTATTCTGAGGCGGGCGTTGAACCAATTTGACTTAGGGTCCTTTAAGAAATGCGCTTGTGAGAATTCTGGCAGTGTGTGTCTATGGGCAGCGGTATCACTTACAGATGAGCATCCTGCCCGTTTGCCTTCTGTAACATAACAAAAAATATATTATAATTAAATATTGTTTTTTATAGTGTGACATTGACGTCTTCATATCGACAATTGTTTGTATTGACTTATGCTTTAAACTCGATAAACATAAATTAATTTTATATCATTTTTATCTTATCTGATTTATCATTAAATTTACCTCATAGGTTGTATACGGAAAATAATTAAGTTTATTTTGAGACTTTAATTGGTCGTACAATCATTCAATTTGATCTGTTATTAAAGTATTTAAAAAATATAATTATTAAAAGTTTTATATTTTAAAATAGATTATTTACAATGCCTGAGTGGGTATTTTATGAAATTTACCGTAAATATTTTATTGTAATGACAAACACGAGGCTGCTTGCCATCATTATAATATAGTTGATGAAAACGAAATCGCATTATAATGAAACGTCAAAACGAACTAAAATGGCTGGTAAAGAGCTCCTTTCCCGCCATTGTCAGTGACATTTGACCGGAGCATGCGCAATGGATGTCGCGACCCGACTTTACATACAATATACAGCTGTGGTAACGCTTATTACGTTTTTGCCTAAATTCCATTTTCAAATTTATTAAATTCGCAATGTCATGTCAAATGATCGCATAATAAGCGTCTAGACATTTTCACAAAGGTTTGCTAATCTGCAGTGCTGTTGTCTACGATAATTTGACAGTGATGAAGGTTGACGCTTGCTGACTTCATAGTATAGTATTATACTCAATTATCCCAAGACTTTGTCAATTAAATTTAACTACGAATTACCCGTACGTTCAAAGTGCGCCCCAAGGCCGCTCATTCCGCTTTATCAGAATGAAACATAATATAATATAAATATTACATTTATATTGTACTTACTATCAATCAAACACTGGCCCTCGAATGAGGAACAGTCGTGAATTAAGCTTATTAAACTATCAATGTTATCACAATAGCGCGCTGGTTTGGCCGCCATGATTGTTTATAATTATCAAGCTTCTGATTGGCTAGTGCAGCGCATGCGCTCCAGCTCTAATTTCATTCGTCGAGCTTAAATTGAAATCGGAACCACATGTGGCACTTGTTCAGAACATTCACTCCAACCTAATCTTTATGGGCTTTGTATACATAGTTTTTGTTTTATGTAATTTCATTTAGTTTACACTATAAATGGATTTAGGTCGTTCTTCTCGTCTTCTAAGTCATTATATTTTCAACTACTTCGTTTAGTAGTTAGTTAGCTTAGTTTAGTTTTAGTAATCAAATTTATTGGTACCAAAACAAAAACACCTGTGTATTTTTTTTCATATATATAGAAATTCCTATTAGTTCTTCGGTTTTATCGTGAAAGCGTAATATACATACAGACTCACTTTCACATTTGTAACAGTTAGGTCGGCGGTTTACCAGCTTCCGACGAATATTTCTTGCATCTATACAGTTAACTGCGTTCTTATAGATACTTGTAAGATAACTGGGATTTATTTATTAATTATAATATTTATTCAGTTGACACACAAATAGTTTAGTCTCAAATAGACGTGAAAAATATAAATAAAATAAATATAAGTCGAAGCAAAATATCGTTAGAAGCCAGATAAAATTAATTTAAATTCAAATTTTGAAATATATTTTCCACTTATATTTTTTTCTGACCTGCCGATGTTCTCGATGTTCTCCTTCAAATAATAGAAATCAAAGTGCACAGCTGGGATTCGAACATTAGGAATGAGACGCCATGCTCATTTTACTAATTCGTCATCAATGATAATTTAAAAGCCAATATAATGTTAAATTAAGATTGCGGGTACTTATGATACGGATTTTCGGAAGTACCCGCAATATTTTGTTGGTGATACATTTGAGATTGGAATTTATCGTTTGAAGTTGAAGTTCGGATACCTACAGCTGTGTTTCATTATCCCTCGACGAGGCAGGATACAAAAGCCTTCAGTGAGTGACAATGGGCGGTATTCTCGCATATTATTACTAAACTCTGCCTCTGCATTGAGTGAAATATTAATTAAGCAACATTGAAAATACCTATTTATATGAAATCGACTCCTAGTAATGCGATAGGTATTTAATACATGTATTTGCATATGATTGAAATAAGCGCCATCTAGTTATACAAATAGCTTATGAAGTTGGCTTATTTAGCGGCCTATCCCGACTATACAAAATCTGTTTTTCAAATGTGTATTGTGTGTGACTCAGAGATATTGTTGATTGGTGAATGTCTGTTGTTTAATTCGAAATACAGCAATATATATTACTATTTGAAAACAAACACTTAGAAAGTTTATACTTTATCTTAAGGAGTGGAAAAATAAGTAAATAATAAGAACAGTGTTGGCCTAGTGGCTTGAGCTACTCTCACCTCCAAGGTTGTTCCATTGTCTTTTTTTCTACATTTTACACACACAAGAAAAACTTAGCGAAGATACAGGCATGCCAAAAAATCAACGGCGCCTCTCAGACAAAGAAACCTATTCTGCCTTGCTTGTTTGAGAAACAATTTTAATAATATAAAATCACGTAAGTTAAATGAATTCTGCTAAAAAGTGAAAATTGCCATTGAAAACACCACGAAACAGATAATGATAACTAGGGCCCAGACCAAGTGTAGCCTGTGGTTTTTTAATTTAAAAAAACATTGGCGGGAATGGAATATTAGCTATTACAGATTATACAATATTGATATAACCAACAGTTTTTCAGATTCGTTTTTTTGGCGCAAAATATACTTGTTATGTTTTAAGAGGTTCAAGGATATAAATGTATAAACAACGTATTGTTTTTAAAATTAACTTATTTTTAACTTTGAGGTCATTTGAAGTTTGAACATTGATAACGAAAACCATTTTTCATCGTACTTTTGATTGAATAACTTTTAGCTTACGGTTATAATTTTGTTACAGATTATCGGCGAAAGGGAATATGCTGTGAGACCGACCAGACTGCCAACTGAAGAATTTCAGACGGGACAGCCTTTAGAAAATATTATTTTACAGGTAAATTTTTAAATGATAAACATATTGTATAAATTTCGTTAGATATCGTACATAAATACAAATAAATACATAAATATAGTACAGTTAACATAAAATAATAAAAACAAGAAAGAAAAAATAATTAGTTAAGGTATCCGCAAGAAGTGCAAAATTACATAAGACATATAGTTATTTAGACACAACTAAGCAATTGAAATATGTAAACAGTGAAAAGGACAATAAGAAAAATAGGAAATAGGATTTATATACATGTATATATATATCCCAACATAGGATCCAAGTTTTATGAAAATCGATTAAATTTTGTGATCCACTTCTGAAGTTAAAAATCCTTTTCAGTTAAAAGGTTTACCTTTTCTAATTTATTATATTATACTCGAACAGGATATTTGAATATTACATCAAACCCCGACCAAAAACTATAATTAATATATGCAGGTATATAACGTAATATGATGTTTTGCATATTTCTTTAACTGGTTATAATTGGTTATCGATTTATTTTTTCTTCTTCATAGAGCAGTTAACGTTCCGATTCACAACACATTTTCTTTTGCGAACTGTGAATCGACTCCCCCCATCTCATCGAGACCCTACGTCTTCCCTGAGAGAGATAAACTCCTCCCTCAAAGACGGAAAACGCACCCACTAAAATGGGTATCTTGCGATGACTGCCCGTTTTGGACTCGCTCCCGTTGGCCGTTTGCCTTATACTTTAAAAAACGTAATTGTTCGGCGTGCTATTAACCCTGAGGTACCATTTGCATTCTAAAAGCTAGACTACCTAATAGATACATATATGTCTTAAGTACATTGTCAATCATTTGTAAAAATATTTTAACATGTAATAAAAGAACCATAGAATGCATTGAATGATTGACAGTAACTTTTTGCTAATACAGAAATATTTTTAGTCTTTATTTTTGACATTAAGTTTAGGCGGGAAATACAGATATATCAACAAGATATCGCAAACTTGGTTGACGGAAGCGGTAGACATGTTTTTGATTACTGTAATTATAACTTTGTCTTTAATTTAAAAATTAAGAATTTGTAAGAAACAAGACTTGATCTCTTGGTGTTGCATGAAGATGTGGGGTCTCTTGTATCTTCTACGTCGAGGCAGAATATGAAATACCACCTATATCACCTTGACGGCTGTCGTTCCACGACTTAGCGTTTTAGGGCAATTTTGGCGCGCATCACTATGTACTATGTAAAACTGCCCACATATTTATTTCTGAACCCATTTGACTTAAGGTCCTTCAAGCTTCCTCTTCCAACACACTTGCCAGCCACACAGCCACCAGTGTGAGTATACATGGGCAGCAGTATCGTACGCACTGAAACAGACGTTCCTATTTACCAGATTCAAAAATTTATCAAACAAATTCCATAGCAGACAATTGTTGCCATACACAAGGCGCCACAATAACCTTCAAAATAATTGCCAGCTAATTAATTTAAAACTACGCTTCAAACCAGCCTGATGGGATTATCATAATATAATATCTTGATTTAATGGTCCGTGCATAATTATATAAGGCCTTTTGACGTAACGGGGCATAGAATCGCCTTTCGTTTTCATAATAGGCTTACTCTATTACCTATGACCTGTGTTGTCTATGAAACATAGACATATGAAATTGACCATAGATAAAATCAGCATTAATACACTAAAACTATTGTTTATTTATCCTTTAAACAATTGTTTGTAAAATAAAAATGTATTAATTTTTTATACTAGATTAGCTTTTTATGCTTGCAGCAACTAGAAATCAAACAATAAATAAGAAAAAATCTGTATAAGATAACAATTACATCATCTATATTGTACAACATTGTATTGTTATGTTTATAACTTCTATTTTATAATCTACACAGACTATACTACACATGAAAAGATAAAATATAATCTTTCATTCATTTCTTATCGGTCAATACTCGGCATATGTTTGTTAATGCGTACACGTCGAATTGTAAACCTCCTTTGGCCTTTTAAGTCCGTCCAATTGTATTAGTCCTGGGACTAGATACAATTTCGCAAACGATTTGACTTAGATGCGATCGTATTTTAAAAAGCATCTCGGAGTTTTTTGTTGTTTGTATAGAGATAATGCTTCGACAGTTCGATAGTCTTTGCATTTTTGATAACGAACTCTGTGAATATAAATTCCTTGTAACAGTCGATTTCAAAGTTCAAGCCCATTCTAGATTTTTATAATTACGAGTTAGGGAAGATGAAAATGCCGTAGATTGGGTTTATTTTCTCTAAATCAACTAGGAAGTTATACAAATTACGCTCAGAAATACGCTAACTACAGACAAAAACTGTCACATAAATCACAATTTTCGCTGAAAACGGCTTTATGTTGTGGAATAATCGAGAAGCATATTAGTCAACAATATCACATTTTTATCTGTCAAAATTAAGTGACATATATTGTAAAAAATTCGCTTTATAGAAGTATTTTTATTATGTGTTAGATTTAGAAGCCTTTTAATTAAAACTATACCTGTGTGGGGGTTGAAAGTCAGTTTTATTTAATATTTTTAATGATGGTAACAAGACCTTTAAGTCAATAATAAAACTAACTAAAATAAAACCTTTTGGTATTTCAAAAATTTTTCTATTTCTAATCTGTGAAAAACTAACGTTAAGTTTATTCAAATGTTTAAGTCAAAGACAATATTACAAACAGTTGTATGTAATTAGTAATTACTAAAGACCTAACACCTTTGCTCCATGATTGAGACCATTATTTGCGTAATGACGTCTAATTGCCATTTACAGCGAACTTTAACTATAGTATAAACGAGCTCTAATAGTTAACCAACAGATCATTCCACGTGCGTATTTGCCATAATATAGGATATAGAGTAAGATTCAGAAACGTAGCGCTAATATCACTGCCGTATGTCAAAACTTTTTGACTTTGACATACGGAGGAACTACGGCTAGGACGCGGTTAAACTAAGAGACTTCATACGCATTTGTCAGTCATATTTTCTCTTAAATTCTCCAAATTAAAAATTATAACAGATATTAATGTATCCATAGATTGTAAAGTAGGAATGTAACGAAGGTACTGTCATGTCGCGAATGCAAAACACATATTGATGAAATTTATAATATGTGTCTTATATTCAGGCACATTTTTTGATTGGAGATTTGTGCCCATGACTGCTAGCTAAACCATGAAGAGTTTGAAAAAAAAACTTTATTTTTGTACATTTAATCTTTAACCTAAAAAATCTATTTCTAAAGTATCTGATTGCCTTCATGACCATGTTTAAGGGAAATAAAAATAAATTCTGCTTGTGTTTAGTTTCCGCGAAAAGCCTAGAGCAATTGCGAAAGATAATAGAATAATTAGATAAAAAATAAGATTTTTATTTTATAGACATTTATTATATAACAAAGGAAAATGGATGAATTGCGTGATGATAATGATTTTTTCTGAATTGAGGTACTTTTCCATACATTTCCTTATAACTATTGGCAATACACATAAACGCATATGACACAACCAAATACGACTTGATATTGACTTAATGACCCCCAGATAGGGCAAAGGCGTGCACAGTGAGTCTCCAACGCTTTTGATCATGAGCTTCGTATCTCAACTCAAAGTCTTTCTGACTCTCTTTGCCTCATCTGCAACTGTACGGCCACGCTTTCGCTGTTCTTGTGGGTTCCAATCAAGCGCCTGCTTGTGGATATAATTCCAATTGCGTTGGAGGTGCGTTTTTCCACGGCGAGGACAACGGTTGACGATGACTGGATATATTAGTGATTATAGAACCAATATACATTTATGTTTATTCCTAATAACTATTAGCTATTAAAATTTAAATCGCTAATCTAACTGTTTAGTCACGTGATTGACGTAATATCATTGGTTTTATTTACGATTGTATAATAAATAACAATAACTTACAATTTATTTTACACCGTAAAGCTTTTTATTCTAGAAAAAACCGGACTGATTACTGAACTAAAAAAAATCTAAACGGAAATGCCAATCGAAACAGACTTAACAATAATATGAGAGAGAGTGACATGTGGTTGTGTATTAGTGTATGTAATTGAAGCCTGTGTGTTAGAATCGGTTTTAAACGGTTCAATGTATGTGTTTTAAGGATATATTTTTAAAAAATATGTTTTCAAATAGAAGATGTGTGTGTGTTCTATTACCGCATTGGTTTGAACCTACAAACCGTCATACATATACGTTATATAAATCACGGACCAGGTAAAAAGATATTAACCGAAAATTACAAAACGAATCCCGGTGGAACCAGTTCCCGTAGGCATAACGGTTCAGGTCATTGACATTAATCGTTAATTATACAGGATGCGTTTACCTGACGCGAAAAAGAGAGGTTTTATAAATACAGTAAGAACATAGCTAAGCGGTTTCATTATTTCTAATGGAAGATAAGCTAATAATAATGGTATAACTACTCTGAGCGTGGCCTTGGAGTAGTTCACTTAAAGTTTTAAAAGAAAACAGTGGCGCATCAGTATGTATCTGTTTGGTAATTATTTGTTTTTTTTTATAATAAGCAAGTTGGTGATCAACCTTGCTCCTGACATGACCTCAAGTGTTTATGTCTAAGGCATGATTGCCTCTCGTTTCCTCCACCGTACGATCATGTGAGCACACAGAAAGTCCATTGATGCACTGGATTCAATACTGCGACCGGATGACAGTCGCTCAATGTGTCTTTATGTAGTCTATATGACATATAGTTTAATATTCTGTACTTAAGAAAACACGTTTCAAACGGATTAAAGCTGTGTATTGTTATAAATTAATAATTTATTTTTAATTTAAATTTTTTCCGACGTTTCACGTGCTTTCCAGCGTGCGTGGTCACGGTGACACGGTTTTATAATAATAATACATAGCTTCAATCCGTTTAAAAATTGTTTTCTTAATGTGTAAAAGTTTTTGTGTATAGTCCCAGGACCCATGGCCTCAGGGATGCGAGATACTCAAAGGTTATTTTTTATTGTTTCAGTTTGACGACTTCGTGCGATCACTTAATGTGGACCCACACTCTCCCCTCTTTAGGCTAGTAACCGATGGACAACCACCACTCAGGTATGTGATTATTATAGTTCAACCTCCTATAGATCCTATGAGAAATATAGGAATTTTCCTATTCAAAATATTGTAAATTATAGATACAAAAGGTGAGATTCAGAAAGACTTTAAAGACTGCCTCACGTATGTCACAACTCAATAGATTTTTGACGTACGGGAGGCAGACTTAGCGTTTCTGAATCTCAGGTTGAAGGCTAAGAAAACCTGCAGTTTTACATATTTTTATCATCGGACGACAGGTGGTATTTCGAAGATTTAGAATTCCATCTGTATAACCTCAACGCCTGTCATTCCACAACTGAGCGTTTCTTAAGGCGTGGCTCTACTGCTATGTGAAACCAGCACTGAAGAAACCAATTCGACATGGTCCTTTAAAAGAGCATGCCATTTCTTAAAAGGCCGGCAACGCACTCGCGGGGCCTCTGGCATTGAGTATCAATGGTCATTATATCTATCGCTTAACATTAGGTAAGCCTCCTGCCCGTTTACTCCCATTTCTATTAAAAAAACTAATATTTTGTTTACATTATATAAGCCCATATACATATTTATAAATGACGAAGTCAACCAATACAGATCGATTCTACCAATAAGATCTGTCAAAAAATCTTTATCAATTTAGAATTCCAATTAAATCATTTAAGTTAAAAAGTTAAATATACACATTACATCTTATATATTAAGTTTTAGTTTATTTAGTATGTATAAAACAACCCCAGTGTCATGTTTTGTCTACTGCTCATACCAATCTATGCCATCTAATGACTCTTATATTTTGTCGCCCTCTATAATTTATTCCACGTATTGAAAGTAAATTTAAAATAAACCATAGACAACCTACAATAAAGAATACATGACACATGGAAATCGGTTGAGTAAGGTCAACGTAAACAGATCAGCCATTTCCATATTTAACTGATCGTTATCACTTCCGTTTTTTACTAAATTTAAATAATCAAATAGCAATTGTTAAACATTTTAAAAATGGATTACTGTGGTTATGGTAATTCTGTATTACACATATCCTCTATTTATTTACATTGATGCTGAATAAACTTGTATTGTAATGTATTTTTAGAACAAAATTTCGAGTTTGTCACACAATGTTCCAACAACAAAAAAACTTCGAATAAAATGATTAATGACACGCCAAAACTAGAGTATCTTCCACAGACTAACAAACAAATTAAATGAATCTGCTTTCACAATAGAAACAATTCTTATATTTAAATAAAGTTTTAAAGGTTTAAGTTCGTTACAAAAATGACATAATATTTATTTCTAGGTTCTATTGTTATGATTTTAACAGATGCTCATTAGTTTTTAAGGTTAATAATAAATAAATAAAAAGAAAATGGCTATTCACTAGTAAATATATTAACGAAACAGACTTATCATAAAATTACGTAAGTTACGAGGAAAATCTTTGAAGGATGTTCAATTATCATTTTTTATTGAAAGTATTATAACTGAAAGAATATTAAAATAATAAATAAAATGTGACGTAATTAAAAGACAATTATAAGTTAGTTGCGATTTCCCGCCTTCACCTTTGGTTTTATTGTCTTTGGTTTACGCAATAATAATAAAGACACTGTTAGTTCACAGAACAGGATAAAGCAAGAGATGACGGAGAATGGGCGGTCTAAACCAGACGTAAATAATATAAACATATAAAAATACAATACAAAACATACAACTGAACTTAAAAATGTATGCACAGAGTATACAAAACAATAAGGCACAATGGTCTTAGTTAAAGTTACCGATCCATAAAAAAAAATGCGAATTTTATTTGAAACTAGCGGACCCCACAGACTTCGTTCTCTCAAAAAGGTTTGAAATGTGGCAGTTTTTTGTTCCTACCAATTTTATAGTCAGCGCAAAAAATTCTCATGGCAGCACCGTCACCCTGATGATATCATCACCATAAGCTCGGGTTCAGCTCGGGTGAGCAAAGTATCTTCGCTTCCACAAACTTTGGCCACTCTTCTGTGACCCACTAAAAAACCCCGAATGGGATATCTGCTAGAGGGCTTCAAACTAAGAGGCGAACTTAAGGTTCAAACCTGATTGGAAAATAATCTAAAAGGATAGTGGGAACCTAAAAGTGACAAATATTTAAAAATTGTGTGCCTCATTGATATATTTTCCTATTAGTGTGTATTAAAATAATTTTGCTCAGATATTAAATTAATAATTCAAAAATTATAATTTGAGTGTGTGCTTGTAATTTAATATGAACTTTATTGAATAGCAATAAAGTTCAAATTGACTCTACATTTTATTTACAAAACGTTTGTATGGGAAAAAGAAAAGGGCTGTTTTAGGGTTTTCCCGGAAATTATTCGAATTTTTCTCGCCGTAAAAAACCAACCTTAGACTTCAACGAACATTAAAAAAAAAGAATAGGTACAATTGGTCCAGGCGTTGTAGAGTTATGCGCTTACCAACACATTTTGCGATTCATTTTTATATTTTAGATAATATAGTTTTTTGTATTAGTTGAGATATATTTTTAGTAATCGTGGTCAGTTAGGATAAAAAACAAATTTCTTACCAATCTCACAGGATATAGTATTTTCCTGTACCTATTTCGGTAACTATGGTTACCCTTGTGTAGCCGCAAGTTTTGCTTAAAGTTAGGCATTTAAGGGGAATGGGTTTGTTTAGTACAGGACCTTACTGAAGGCGGATCAAAATATGGAGAAGCATTGCTGCGCAATTTAAAGGCCACATCCCATTTAATGTTACGATTGACTAGATTGATATGACACCAAACATTCCTTTATCCACATTAATTCTCCATAAACTAAATAAACAATGGAACTTTCTAGGTTTTATTTTCACAAACATTTTTAACCTATTGAAAAATAAACCTTATGCGTCTTAGCTTTGTAGGGCGTAGATTTTAGTTTAAGTCCCATCGACATGTTATTGTTAAATTAGGCATTGAATACTTATAACTTTTGATTATAGGATAGAAATTTTACTAAAATAGTTTGTACTGAGGGGCGGGTTGGAATCTGTTTATGTAGTGACAGTTGACAGGTACACATGACATCTATGCTTGTCAAATTATTGGATGTCAGTGCCTCTGTTGTCTTATTGATTTTGCCGGACTTCACATAAACATAGTCTTTTTTTTAATATTATTAAGGATATGCTATTCGAGATAATTCAAAGTGATATTGCTGGTAATTATTTTTGTTTTCTAGTCTGTTTAGAAATTAGACCCATTGTGTAGTCTATATAATTTACCTATAGAAGATTAATAATAAGAGTTTTAAAAATTTCCAGACAATGTCTCCACCCTGAGGCGTGCAGCAAAGACCTCACATTACCCACATACTACGCTCGTTTCCATGACTTGCGCAAAGAGTACATACGGGCATACACACTGCGAGCTGTGACGCCGCGTGCGCAGCCGCCGCCACCGCCGCCTGACCACCCGACTTCACTGCACGATATGCTAAATTGTATCCTTTTTACAGCCATTTTTAGTTCTAAGTGCAGTGATGATGAAAATTTTAGTGGCGTCACTTCTTTTATATATTTTAATGAATGAATCGAACTCTAGGAAGAGTCTTTACTTCCGCAAAGTCTGATTCCAGAACAGCGGCCTTAATGGTATTCGAATTTGTTATATTCTTGTTATCCAATACACCAACATGCTTTGTTACCTAAGAATGCCAAGTTTGAGACATAAAAGCTAAACGGGTACTAAAAGAACTTATACTAAAACTAGCGGATTCGATAGACTTTGTTTCGGACGGCTCCTGTTCACAGGTCTTGCATACAAAAAAAAATAATGTAAATCATTCTCAACTCCACTTGAACACACAAAAATTTCATTACAATTTGTACAGCCGTTTAGGACTTAAATTGCGAATACATACAAAGAAGATTTTTATATATACCAGCTGTTTATTTGTTGTATAGATAAATAAGGTAGATTTCGACTGCAGCGCCATCTGCCGGGCTGATTTGTGAATCTACACCATCCAGGGCGCCACACAAACAACCAAAAAATTCATTCAAATTGGTTTAGCCGTTTAAGTGGAGTTCAGTGACATACACACGTACAGTATATAAAGATTAAGTTTCGTTTATAACGTCATAACTGTGGATTTCGTAATGCGAGTTTCAGCTAACTTTTATATTTAAATATTCAAGTATATAGATTTTATTTAAATAAAATGCCTAAATTTAAAACCCATTCAATTCAATCAGCCCCTGAGCCTTGAGGACTGATAGACTTGGTTTCACACTAAATTATTTATTGAAAAACTCGATTGAAAAAATGTCCATTTTATTTGGAAAATGATTTAGGGCCTTTTTCCAGACCTTCCATACCTCTTATTCAGGCATTGCATATTATAAACGAGGATTACCTTAGGGTCACAACAAAAGCTCATTTCAAAGATTTAGTTTAATTAAGCTTTAATGGAATAGTAGTAGGATTTATGATACTAAATTACATAATATTAAATGTGATTTATTGAATTAGGGTTGACACTTTAAGATTGATTCTACTGTTTTAGTATAAAATCAAAATATACTTAACATTTAGCTAAAGATTTTCATACTATTTAACAAAAAACAAGTGAATTTTGATGCAATTTGTTTTTTTCATTTTTGTTTCTTATATTTCTATAGTTTTACAAACGCAGTAATAAAAGTAAACATTACTGTCAAAAGTAATTATAAAAAGGTTTTAATTACTTCTGCTAGTCAATTACCTTGTCCTTATTTCGTTATACAGAAATACTTTAAAAAAGATGTATGTAAAATTTAATAAACTTAAGTTAATCTTGAATACTTTAATTATAAATAATGTAATGTATACATCAATATGTAAGATTTAATAGTAGAAAGTTTTAGACATTTTGAAACGACCTCTTCGGTAATTTGTAATCTATGACAACCCTAACACGACGATAAATCTTGACTCAACAAAAAAATAAACGCAAGAAAATAATTAATATTCATACAAATTACGGAATATTGTAAAGCCAATTAGAAATATAACCGAGGCTATATACTATTTACATATGATAAATTGTATATTACCACGAAAAAAGTACATTCATTTGACGTCAACTTTCGATCAGTATGACATAACATTTAAATTAATTTCCCAAACATATAACAGTTAATCTGCTAATTATGTTTTTGATACATTATATAAGTTTTACGAATCTACTAGAGAAGGAACAAGTTAGAAGTACCTTCGACTGACGAGTATGATAAATGTCTTGAAAGTGGATTTCCTTTCGGGAAAAGGCGTTTACATTTATTTATAAATTAAATATTAACTAATTATATATTTTTTAAGTAGGGTAGATTCATAGAAATTCTTTGTTCATATTATTCATTTAGTTTTGTAATTATTAGGAAAGCTACCAAAATACACTACATATTAATCGACAACATTACTGTGTGCATTATTAAAGAAGTAAAATTATTTATTTAATTTTCTAAAATTTTATTAGTAGGGTAGATATAATTTTGATTTCTGACAAGCCGCCTGACCAGCATCGGTACTAACTCAAAAAGCAAGTCTTGAGCAGTTTAAACTGTATTTATTTATTACAATTATTTCCTGCTATATCCCGTTACCACTTTGCAATTTATAATTAAATAATTGTGCTGATTAATCAATACCGGAAATCGGATGATTTCATCTTTTATTTTTAATGACGGCCAGTTATATACTTAGGCATTCCCACGAGAAAAGCCCTTAAGAAAAAATAATTGATAATCTTAGGGAAAATTAAAACAATGCAGATAACGTGTGAATTTAAACAACAAAGGCGAAATTATAAATTAAATCCATATTTTTGTCTTAATCGCCTCCGATTGTAGCTCCCGTATGTCAAAATACATTTCTGATACAGGCGTCTAAACCAACTGTATTGACTCTAAATCTAAAGCTGCGGTTTGACCAACGTTACGAGGTGTAATGTAACATTCGCATCGAGCATGTTAAGCTTGTTCTAAAATTGGCGTAACATGCTCATTAGAGAAAACACTATTTAAACGGATTGAAGTTATGTATTATTATTATTAACTTATAATTATTTACATAATTTTAAATTTCCGACGTTTCGCGTGCTTTACAGCGTGCGTGGTCACGGTGACAAAATTACACTTAATGTGTAAAAGCTATGTTAACAAAAGACAATACTATGCTCATTTGAACTATGCGCTCCATAATCGCTAGCCACTCTCAGGCAAATTGTCCGATAGCGAATGTTATTATGCTCTGGATGAGTTGGTTCTTTTAGAGTACAGACATTTTTCTTTGTCCCACTCCATTTTTTCAAGAAATAATATGAGAGGAACGACGTGTGTGCGTGTGCTCCTGACAACGTTTTACAGCGTACTGATTGAACCGTGTAATATGCAAAGGATTCGCCAAAAACCCCACATCCGGGTGGAGCACTCAAAGCAACTCGCTGGCTTCCCTGTAACACTGCGTACTGACTGCACGAATGCTCGTTGTGTAACATTACACCTCACAACGTTGGTCTGTACCCAGTTTAACTCTTTGCCTTGGTAATAATCTGCAAGAGTTTTTTACCTTGACGGTAAATAAATTAGGCCGTGTGTTCTTAGTCCTAATTAAAATAGTTAATGCGTTAGAAACAATACATTTATGTATGGACAACGTGAGCAGTGCTCCGTAATATTTAATAAACGAAAGAAATTGTCGAAATAATTCGTGTATAATTTGGTTGATTAATTCAGCTGTTAAATCTTTTCATTGGGAATACTTGTAATCGTACATTGTAAAGTTTGAGCTGTCAAATACAGACAGACAGATGACAAATGACAATTGACAGATGGTCAAAATTATTTAGTTGGTATTCTATATATAAAACCTTTTTAGTAGGTACTTTTACTAAAAAAAATCCATTTGAGAGTGAATTTTAGAAGCATATTTCTAATCACTGACGTATATGGCCAGTCTGAATAGCGAGGGAAGGCCTAAAGAACTTCCAGAACAAAATTATTTGATAAAAATCACTTAACGGAACGGTGAATGTAATGCTGGGCCTTTTTTGTTTGGTTTAAGGTTATTTAATACAATTATTTTATATATCCATATATACAAAAATATGTTTAAATATCTATAAACATATTGTAAAATCGTAATTAGACTGATAAATAATTATAGTAACAAGTCTAATTTATTCCCAAAATATTAAAACACACACTTAAAATAAATAAATTTTAAATATATTATTTTCAAAGACCTGTTAAAGAGTGTAATCTCCTCCAATTGGTTCCATCTCTGTCAGTCTTGAGCATTTTCCTTCCAATTTTCTCCACCAATTTCTCTCTTTTTTTTCCTTGGGGGCCCTTTCCACTTTGTTACCGTCTTTGTGATGGTGATTCATGACATGCGTAGGCCCGCCTATTTCCACTTATTGATAGTGCATCAATAACTTTTGTTTTGTTTCTTATTTCTGTAATTCTGATCTTGTCCGTTAGTTTCACGTTCTTCTACGTTCCATTGCTCGTTGACACGTTGACACGTCTAAGACTTTCTTCTATAAGTAAATAATTATATTATAATAATCAATGGCGCTACAAGCTTTTTAGGTCTGGGTCTCAGGTTTCTGTATCAGTTTCATAATCTAGCGATAATTACATACTTTATATAAAATTATTGAATTATTTATAAGCAAAAACACACATAAATAACTTAAGAAAACTATAAGTTAACTAAATAATTGATTACAATAATATATTGTAATTTTACATAAAATGTCGACTTTATGTGCGTACTATTTCTTAAAAGGCTGGTCCATCTCCCGGCGGTATCACTTAACATCAGTTGATGATGACTGATGATTTGCCAATTGCTATAAAAAATTGCATGTAAATCACCTTTATATAAACTACATAAAAATAATTAAACACATGGACAAATGTCAAACAGTAAGACTCCGTTACTTACGGAATTAAAAAAGTATAAATAAGAAGTGCATAACTAAAAATTAACATAAATGAAGTGAGAAAAATTATACCATTACTAAACTAAAATCTATAATTTAAAAACGAAAAATTTTTGTTTATGAAGGAAAACAT
Source organism: Pieris brassicae (assembly GCF_905147105.1). Classification (NCBI taxonomy): domain Eukaryota; kingdom Metazoa; phylum Arthropoda; class Insecta; order Lepidoptera; family Pieridae; genus Pieris; species Pieris brassicae. The sequence continues at coordinate 20,960,451 of NC_059667.1, read as the reverse complement.
CAGTGGCGCTACCTTTTAGTCTTTAGATTTCTGCATTTATTCTGTGAACATTAGTTTTCTTCTAATATGCAAGTCATCTGACACACGCCTTCAATTTTTTAATTTATTAGTGCATATCCAGGATTCGAAGCTTAGACTTTAGACTTGAGAGGTCGCACATTCATGTATTCATGTATTTATTTGCATTCCATAACGTTACAATAGATGTTTAAGAGGCTTAAAGCTAGGTACAATATTATGGACCCTGTTAGGGCACAGCAAAAGAAGGCATTACAAAATTTATATTACATAATTAATAGCAACAAAATAGCACATAAAACTTCACACTCCAGGCTAGTACCAATTACATAGAATAACATTTTTTATTTATTTATTTAAAGTTGAATATTTAGGGATTAATAATTATGAAATTAAGCTATATTTTTATCTTCTAGGTACTCATTAACGCTATAATAACATTTACGTATAATTCAAGCCACTTGCCAACACTACTCATAGTGAGAGGTTTATAATAACTTCAACGATAATTATGACGCTTATAAAATTGTGTAAGCAAAGCCTTAATTCGAATTATAATATTCCTGAACCAACTTTAGATTTAGGCATAACACCCTATGCAGGCGAAAACTTCTACGCGGCGGAAGTGAAAGACATGGCGGCGGTCATTCAAAGGATTATAACAGATGGTAAGATAAAGCTTTTAAAAATTTCATTTTGGGCCAGGGCAAAAACTCACCTTCATCTTCTCCTCGTACTTGACCCTAGCCTAAGCCGAGCTCCGGGTCTCGCAGGAAATGCAAGCTTAAACGCTTCTTAGGCCAACAACGATCCATTCACAAAGATTTAGTGCGCATATAACTCCCGTATGTCATGTCTTGTACAACAACGCACGGAAGTTGGAGTTGCCAACAGAAACAAGAGTTTCTGAATATTATCCTTCATCCCGCGCCCTGAAATCAAAAACACGAGCGTTACAGATGACAATTTACCTGTTTATACGCCGGAGCTTCCTACTATTCTATGTTTGTTTATCACAACCAGTGGCTCGGAGGTTGGAAGTTTATATCATCGGCTTATTCATAAAGAAGTAAAAGAACACTCTAAGAAGAAGTAAAAGAATTGCACGACTATTTTAGTACTCCTTCGTCTCTTTTTGTCAAACGTAAACGAAAAGAGACAGATGACTACTTTAGTTAGCTATTATAAGTGAATATATTTTAATTGGGTAGTTAATATCAAGGATGTTTCGAACCGTCATGTGCAAAAAATTGGTTAACTATTTAATGCTTAAATGTCTTGCATAACTTTTTGTATACAATTTAATTTAGTAATTTGTATTTAATATTTCAGGTTTCCGCTTGGAGTTGCCAGAGACGATTGACTTAGTTTTAGAAACTGGAATTTGGTAAGAGTTTCATTAATCTATGTAGCTTAACAAGAATTACATTTATTTATTTATTTACACTTCATTACCTTTTACATAAACAAACATATAAAATAACAGGTTACATAAGTTATTAGGCAATTAGCGGCCTAAAAAAGAACATATAACAAAAAATATTATTAACATTCCAAGAGAACATTTGTTAAAAAATACACTTAAGAAATATAATTAAAATATTATACGCATTTATTAACGACTATCTATAAAAATAACGCCTACGAAATAATTATAGCAATTACTCCTAGTGACTGTTGGAAATAATGGCTAAGGCGGAAACATCTTTTAACCAACTCTTTAATTCCCAGTCTTTAAGTTCCAGTTTGACTTGTCTATTTAACTGATAGAATTTATGACCTCTCCATACTATCTTCTTTTTTGATTGACTGCGTTTAGTAGGCAGTATATGTATATAGTGTACAAAGATGCCTGGACAAAGTAATTAATCCATAATTTTTATGACCCGTGGTAAGAATGTTTGATTCTACTGGAAGATGATCAAGACTGTCAGCTTCATGTGCTCATTATTCGAGGAGTGAAGCTTTTAACACCACCATTTTTAATTGAGGGCTAGAACATAATAATTTGAACCCGAATTTGCAAACCAATAAATTAATTTATTTTTTTGGTTTAACGGTCAGGAATGTGACTTTGAAAATAAAAGTTATTTGAAGGAAAGGTCTTTACAAAAAAAAAAACGCAAAAAAAATTGAGATACATTATTTATAATATTATGAAACGTTTTAAGGTTAACGAAACGAACGAACGAACTGAGTGAGAGTTACATCTGTAACAACTTGTTCCTTTAAAAACAATAATTCTATACAAAATAGCTACTTAAACTAGAACAATATTCTGCCCTTTCTTTTGGTGTCTGTAAATTATGTCAAGGCATGTTAACTTTTAAGTTAACAAAAACTCGGCGTGACATATGAGAAGTGCTGACTGAGAAAACAACACCGTACCACGTTCGCTTTTGTTTTTCTGTCGTATTACAGTCGTTGTGATGTCGCTAAGGGTGATTATACAATAATGTTGATTTTGTGAAGTTTTGTATTTTACATAGAGCACTTGTTTTTGCAAAAAAGTTACTGGAAATATAAATTATATATTAAATATTAAAGAAATATAAATATGTCCCAAGGTTTGTGTTTGTATATAAAATTTGTATAACATCATTATAGCGGTTAGATGAAATACTAAAAACTTCATTCATAATATACTAATTAAAGATTTCCTTTTGATTTTTTTAATTGGAATGCGTCCTTAGTACCATATTTTACCGGGCATTTTTAACAACATTTAAAAACATATATTTTGGAAACGATTGGACGTTGTCATTGACAAACTGTTAATTTTATTAGAACCTCTATTAATGTATGCAATGATACTGGCCGTTTTAATAGACTAAAGTTAACAGAATAGTGTTAATGATTTATATTGCATAACTTGCGATTCCTACTGTTCTGGTAGTGATGTATTGTGTAGTGTATTTATATTTCGCAATTTCTACAACACAGCCTATTCATTTGTTATACTATAAACTTCCACTCTCTCTACGTGCATAGAAGACAGACCAGAAAATCTATATTTGGTCAAACTTCAAATATTTTGGGCTACTATAATAGTTAAAACCAATAAAATCCCAATCCCGTTTCAATTATGTAACGAATTTTCAAATATTGTTTATTTGAAGTATCCTTAGATATTGTTTTTGTAATCATTTTAAATTTAAACCTAATTATTAATGACATTGATTGAACGTGGCAGTTCCGTAGTTTTGATAAATTGAAAAATACAAAATGCATATTTAGTAACAAGTTCGGCAGTTAAAACTGAGCAGTAATAATAATAATAGTTTTTATTACCAAAACTTATTTATAAACATTGAAGTTTAATTTATATGGATCCTAAAAAAAATTAACAGTTAGTAGAATACAATGTAGCACATGATGTGATTGTCAGATTTTGGCCTCCACTCATTTTTGTCATGGGCCTGGACACTGGTTTTAATTTGCTGTATTATGATATTATATGCAGAAAAGTAAACAAAAAGGAGTGGTAAAATGGGACGCAGCAGTAGGCCATCCTAAACCTAAAACTGCCGAACTATTTATCGAACTGCCCATTCCATAATTGTCACCGGCCATTTATCTATAAGTCTGCTTACGTATTTTTAGTACTGACATTGTAAGACGAAATAACTGACCAATTGTTTTTTTATTTATTATTGCCTATGTTTTACTATCGCACAGTGTTACCAACCAGCAATAAAGAAACTGCGCACCTTCTTGTATATTTTAATAACAGTTCAAAAAATTTGTTCCTATTATTATTGGAATTCTAAAATTGCCAACAAATAGAACGTAAACAACAGCTACCATTATTAAAACATAATAATAAAGTGTAAAATACAATTCACCTTTAATAAATATCGATATCGTGCACGCGACCCCTAAGCCTTATCGCAAGCAAAAATTAATAACATTTCTTAATACAAGGAATCGACTCAAGCGCAACGTCGTCAAACTTTATCGCTGCGTTGTGCGCATTCTTAGTTCAAACGTCCACCGAAACGGACGTCTTAGTGTAATTAAGTTTAGTGTTTGTGTTACTTTTGGAGACTATCGTCATAGATAAGGAGGTGAGTTATGATAGCTCCTGATAATTGGTCCGGTTTGACTGATATGGTCACTGGATACACTGTATGTAACTTGAGAAATATTTGGACTATGATAATGTATTGGTTTTCGACTGCGGCGTCACTTAGTGGACCTGTTAAATTTTGTATCGGTAAATCACACACAAAATCTCTCGAATATTATAGTATGTACGAATAACGGAAAATGTTTTTCAAAACAATTGCTACGTTAGAAATGTTAAATTATTGACCGGATCGACCGACTGAAGGCGTCAGTTTCTAAGGCGATAACAGTTTAACACATTATTCACTAACTTAGGTAATAAACGAGTGACCTATAATCCTATCAAAATTATCATCCCTACAATGTATAATTATTATCGGTAGTATGGAAATAACCCCGACTAGGTAGTCTATGTAGTATGCCAATGTTAAAACAGAAAAATAGATATGTTTAATAAATGCTCAACTTCTAAGTTCCCAATGGAGGTCGTCACAATGAACATTTAAATAAAAAAAAAACATCAGTCTTCGGTCTTGACATCTGTAGATTATTAAGGACGTGCACTGCTTACAATTGTTGCATCCCATCGCACAATACTTTAGAAGCTTTGTTCGTAATAGTGTAAATGTCCACGCAACAACTGAATGCTTAGATGTTCTTATCAGAGGTTGTCTTAACGTCATTGCAGTACCCCTTAGCTGTGCACGAACAATTCCCCCTGATCTGCATCCATACCTCTAGCTGTACCAGGTCATCTATCTAATGGACATTCTACGCTTAACCTATTCTAGAACTATTTAGCCCCGACGCCCGATTGGCATTAATTACGCAGATGTTTTTAAGTTTTTTTTTAAAAGTACAATCTTCTTCATCGAGAAAAATCTGGTCAAGTTAAATGACGAGACTTAAATATCCGGCAAACGCGCTAATGGCTTTTAATAACAACAACAATTGTCCTATTATCACGAAATAGACCTTTATATTTACAAAGTAATTAAACTATTTAATGCTAAGTCAAAGATTTTATTGTGTATAATCTTTGACATCCCTTAAACGTCACTTACAAACTATAGTCAATTGTCAAGATTGCTACATACACTGACATGGTTTTGCAAAACCGCTCCGCATTGCCGATTGCAGAATTTTTTTCTCGTACACATAAATGGTATAGAAAGCAGGAATTAGGGGCAAATATCTTTGTTTGGATGGTTAATATGCCTATTTATGATTTGCATCACCCTGAGTTCAAGGGCGTCAATGTTTTACCAAAATGGCGTAAACACAGATACTGCTATCATTTTATTTAAACCAAGGTTTTGTGATTTGCTAGTTTTAGGCGGTTTGCTTGTAGCAATTACAAAAATAAAAACTTCTATTTAATATATACCTTGTATATACATATATAGATTTGTGTTCTCTTAATATATTTAAAAAATATTTTGTTATGTGAATGAACGTGGGAATGAATCTTCCAAATTCTGACATATATATATATACCTCCTGACGAATATATATATATATTATGTTTATAATTCTCTGGTATTTCATTATACCCACAGTAAGGTTGACACATTACATTTGTTGTTGTCACAGGTAGAAACAAAATACACACTACAACTAGGAGAATTCAAATAAAATAGCGGGAAAGTATGGTGCTAAACAGGAGAGTTGCTAGTTAAACATTTAGTTAAATCGGTCAGTTAATCATTAGTCATAACTCAAATTAGCGTTCATTTATAGAAATAATAAGGAAGACTACGTAAAAACTTTACGGTAAATATATTCAATTTTTTTGTTATCTGCCAGATTTTGTTACCATAACAATGACACCTTATCCGTCCGTAGTCGCGTAAGTTCCAAACATGGGACACATTTCTGAGTATGTTTCATTCATAGCCTAAAAGCGGTAAAGAGTTTTGTTGGCCAGGTCTTGGCGTTAATGTTAAATCTACAGAATAAATGATATTTTGTTTGGATACATTTTCTTTATACGTAAGTAGATGGTTAGTCCATTACAATTTTTGGGGCCTAATACAACTTTTCTTACGATTTTTTAATGTTTATTGCTCCTGAAAAAAAAATTTCAACTGTAATACGGACGAAAAATTTCTCGGCAAAGAATCTCACAGTTAAAATTTACATATACAAATCGTATAAAGTTATTAAATGTAATATGAGTAATGCTATTGCGCTTTCTGAGATTCAGCTATCACGTTCAACTGATTCAGGGTATAAATTCCATCCAAGGTTTATGCAAAATCGCGTATTTCAATACGTATTTCCATTACTATAACAAATGCGTCAGCATAATCCATAACTAAAGGATTCTTGTCCATGAAAATGTTACCATGCTGTAATTTGTTAGGTTATTTAATTTTATGTATAATGTATAGTATAATAATTGATTTAAAAACAAACAGATTACATTTTTGTACAAAATATACGAAACAGAAGATATGAGTTAATGTAGTAACATGTAGATAAAAAAGTAAACTGAAATTAAACATTAAACAAAGTACAACTTAATATTTAAAAAAAAAATGTTACTACTGCTAAATAGTGTCTTTCCGCTTCCTAAAATTTTCCTCACATCCTCTTTGGTAACGTGAAAATGTCAACATCTTCATAAATTGTATTGTAGTTCGTAGTAGTAGTAGTAGAAAATCAGAGACATCGGCAATTTCGCGGATAATTCATGTTCGTACGAGCTATATGGAACAATAGTGTATAATATCGTCACATACGTGAAATTCTACTGTATTAACTACAGATTATCACCTTACGAGCCTGTTTTTTAATTGTTGCTACATATTACGAGATTATCCCAATAAAAGGCGGGAAAAGATGTGATTTTAGTGATTAGTCAGACAAATAAGTGTTTGAAGACGAAAGCCATGTAACTTCTTAAAATGTAAGAGAAGTTTAATATTTAAACGCCCTAATTACGGACAATACACATTCATACAGACATACAGCTGCAATTGACCTTACGTATTTAAATAGATATAGCGTAACAAAAACTAGAAAAACTAACATTCATTATAAATAAATAAAAAACATTCCTCCAACTTCGATTTTGTTCCCTTTAAGTTGAGACTCTTAGGCCGTAGTATTAAAGTGCACAGCCGCCAATTATAGATTTAAGTTGGCGTCTGGCAGATAGTACTGGTAAACCCAGAGTTGGAGCTTTCTTCGATCAACGAATAAGTATTCGCAATACAGCGAGGAAACACTGCCAGCGTTAAAGGTAGACTGCCACAGGGACCAAATATTTTTAAATGTGTTTTAATTTTCTTTTTAATAATATCTAATTATTTTAACTGCTACTATATAGTAGTAAATTATATAGTTTAAGAATATTTTAAATGCTTATATATGTATATTCGATTATTATGATAACTAATAAACTACATTAATTATTAAATTATAATATGAATTTTCATTTAGACTCATAATCGAAGCTTACGTTAATATTATCTCAAATATTGCGCATTAATATAAAGTTAAACTATCAAGATTTGCTCTTAAATCTCTTAACACAAGCTATTCAGGTGGTTACCGGTGAGGCTAGACCCACAACTCTATATTTAAATATGGTATCGTAAAAAATAATTTTAAGCAGTAACATAACGGCTAAACCATATTTTAATTACAATAGCTTTTAATATCTTATAAGACTTACTATTATACGAATACATTTATTCATATAGGTACAATGTACACTTATGAACGTCAAAAAAATATACATTAAATGCTTCTAATTTTACATTTACTGCCAGTTCTCAAATCAAGGGCGAAGTATAGAAGAGAAGAACTGGCAATAAACTCTACGCCACTCTTTTTAATTGCCAAGTTTTTGTTTTGTATTACGCAACGTTTGTAAGGAGGTTTGTAGATATATGAAAAATACAATAAATTCTGTGCTTGTATGACTTTATTGCGAATAGACAAAGATAGATACGGATTTGTTTCGATTGTTTTTTCTCTGTCAGAAAAAAAATCTTTTAATTGTTCTAATTATCTAGTCTATAATCCTAAAAAATAACTTGGCTTTCTATTGGTAAATTTTCAAATCGGTTTATTGAACAACCTATGTTTAGAAAAAGAATAAAATATTGTTTTTTTTATTACATTTTTCTTGTAGCCTCGGTCAGTGTTTAGAAAGAACTGATCAGCAGTAAGACCGATATTTTATCTTCTGTCTATTTTACTACTTGTTCTGTGGTTATTTGTGTTATATTGTTTCAGAATGAAATAATAGTAGTCAAAATATTATATTATTCGGAGACTGAAAATTTCCATAGACACTACAAAGTTATAACAGAACAGAAGTTAGTCAACAAACATTGCAACATTACATGTGTGAACTCAAACATTTGGTAAAGCCATTAGTTTTTGTTTTTATCGAATTGTTCTTGTAATGCTTACTAGGCATCTTTCGAGATTGTTGACATAAGAACGTGGTCCAAGTGTTATAGCATTGGATAATGTTCGATCAATACTCGTGAATCTTGAGGGGAATTTTATTTTATTTGTATGTTAAAGCTGGCCGGATGCGACAACCGTACTGGATGATCGTTATGACAAATAATTCCAATATAAAAAAACGGACAAAAGGTTCACCTTATGTTAAGTGACCGGGTTCCAACAGATCTTATTACAGATTCACTTTGCAAAACGTTTTGATTTTTTTTGAATTTTGGCAGAAACAAACATGACACTTAAATGTCAATTGTCAGTCAGACAATCCATGGCTCAGTATAATTATTATTAGTATAAGTATTAATATGTTCGCTCTATTGTAATGTCGCTTACGCAAGACAATGTAAGTTTGTCAGTCTCACAACACATATTAAAACAAAACACGGTGACTATATTAAATGTATCATTCATTGCTTCCTCTTTGTGTACCATGTCACAAGTCGTCGAATAATTATTTAATTTATCAGCCAACAGATTTTCACCTTAACTTAACCCTAACAAGGGCGTAATAAGGTAAAATTAGATTTTAAGTGCTAAGGGCACAAAATATAATAGAAAAAAGGACAATTAATGCTACTTACACTTCACACAGCCATCTTACACCGGGGTTTGAGGGGATTCAGAGTCGAGAATTTGCGTTTAATTCCAGTAATCCTCGATGCATTGTTAAGCAAAAAAGTGATATTTTTTGTAAAATATATGTTCACCATAATTGTCATTTTGGGATTGTAACACAATATACTGTAAACAATATATATTTTGTGGTTTATTGTAATAAAAAAATTGATCCTTGGACTGTCCCACCTCTTTGGCGGGCGTTAAAATTAATAGAATTATAATAAAAGCTTAAAAAGTTCGTAAATTGTAGTTGTTATATGTTACATATCGAATTAATATTAATTTCCTAAGTATTAAAAAATGAAAAATTATTTACAAATAAAGCGTAGTTTCTAGGCAATTAATTAAATGGTGATAAGAGATTAAAAATATCAATATAATTCGACATTTGTTACGATATAGTCAGCGATTTGCTTTTATCTATTTAGTTAGTAGAGTAGATTTGATAATAAATTGTAATTTTTAGATATATTATTTTTATATCAAGTGGGAGAATTGAATACAAATTGATATTTTTTTATTAATTCTGAATTCTTGAATCATTGTAGAAGGACTTTAACGTTTTGTATTAAGGTGTATTTACACACAAATTTGCTTTTGACAGTTTGAATGTGTGAGCCACAGGGACTCTAGACAAACACACTTTGCGAGAACTGTAGTGTGTACAGAAATGATCACGTGACGACAACGACGTTTCCATTTTGTTAGCCAAGTGTTTAGTGTTTTGTGAAAACAATGAAAATAGAAAATAAATTACAGAAAGATATTGATACTTAAATATTCTTGATTTGGTATTGAGATATTCAATATAATCTCATCTGCCCAAGTTATTAAATCACCGGGTCGAGAATTCAATGATAACCTGCTCCTATTAAAATAAAATGTTATCAGCAATCTGTAAAATATTGATTCCTTGCAGCTTAAATGTTTTATATATATAACATATATATACATCTTTCTTTATTAATAAAAACTTGGCTGTTGCAGATTATCATTTCATGCCCTTAATCTCGCCACAAATACTTACTTTAATATATGTAGTACGTAGGTTAACAGGTTTTAGGAAAATATAAAAGACGATAGAAAGAAAGATATGAAAGGGAATGCTTATGTGGCTTGGTCATGTAGAACGGATGAATGGGGAGCGGTACCAAATTCAGTTGGTGAAAGTAGACGGAGCGAGAGAGTATGTCTAAAACTATAGTAAGTGGAGACCTGTGGTCTCTGCCTAACCGGGCAAAATGTGCAAAACTACCTACTTATGAGCACCTAACCACTTCAGTTAATTTCAGATGCTATGTATTTCTTGAAGTAGTTATTTAAAACGGCTTACAGGTTTGCGTTTATTTATAATTTATTTTCGCGAGTAAACTAGTAACTAGAGATTGTATCTGTATCTTTTATAGCGTAAACTTTATCTGTCATTATGACATTTAAAAAAAACCCGCGTACGTCGACAAACGTTAGACGAATTATACCTTACCTTGTCATTATAGTTTGATATATTTATAATTATAAGTATTTATTTCTGAATAAATGAAATGATGCGTAGCAAATGATAATTATAGAAGTTCGTATAGTTATACGCAGTGGCAGTTGCCACGGTGGTTATCTACTAGCACAGATTATAAATTCATATGAAAAAAAGCGTGTCAACCTGTCAGGTCTCTATTTAACGCGGTCATTGTTATTAATTGTTCTGTATTGTGAGTCGCGGCTATGCATTTATTATCTTGTGACAAATTACCGTGCTTAACCTAAACCATGCAACCGACTTATAACAAGTACTTCCTTTACGAATCCGTGGAAATTGCATAGAAGCAATAATGTTTATCGTGATTGTTACTTACCAAGCATAGCGTGACCGCATTGCTTCTGATAACAATACTGAAAATCACGGACGTTAATATTTTCAATAGCTAAGAAGATTTTTGAATTAAAAAAATAATATCGTTTACTTCGTTATTTACTATTGTGTAACGTTTATAGGTTTTCTATTAGCTAAGGCACGCTATCTTTGTACAAATATTACTTGATTAGGTGCTATGTTAATACCTTATGATCGTTTTAAAATATCTGCGTCTGTCAATATTTTTTTTTTAATTTGTATTAGCTGGCATTAGCTATATGAAAACTCCTTGAATATATGTATCCACTATCCGCAAAAACATATCCCAGGGGAGTTTGTTCGCGTGGAAACAAAACAGCGATTTTATGCGAAACACACTTTTTATACTTAAACTATAAAGATATAGGAAATAATCATTAACCTATATTTTAAATTGACCTTCAATTGAAACTTCTATTTAGTGCTGCCAATTTGAAAAATCATATATATATCATATATAATAATAATCCGATTAAAATCAAAGTAGGTTGATTAATAATAATGTAATCTCCTGATAACGTATAATTTAGGCGTTACAGCTTTATCATCGAAGAAATCATATTATTGCTAAGTCTTTTGGTTACACCTTTTTTCCCCAACTATTTTGATTTATCCAATGCCTGCGATTGTTCGTTTTAAGGTTTATTACTCGGTCTACAGTTTCTGTGGGAATTCCAATCAAATAAATCAATCGATCAAAAATTTAAGCTATAAAATTTATTTTATAGCTCCCTGTTTGTGACTAGATCAAAAAGACCAATGCCACAAATTTGTCTGCTGAACAGGTATATGATAAAATGACGGCGCGTTACTCTTGATTGTTATACATAATCATAGACAAACGACTTTGGTCAATTATGATCTGTTGCCATTTATAACTTTTGTGTACTTTTTAACTTAACAGTCTAAAGCGTAGTCCCATCTAGGGAACAAAATCGTGACACATCTAATTATAAATTATCCACGATTTTTTATATTCATAGTGTGTTCGTGACGATAAATATATATTACTTTATTTTACTGCAGTACTCATATTTATATCAATTGCCTAATTGTCATAAATATAATAATTGCTTTTTGTGTAGTTTGCTTAGATCAAATCATATATGAAACTTTTGCGGCCATAGAAAACTGACAATACTATAAATATTACTCATTGCATAACTCAGCAACATCAAAAGTTCTGTTTAAAAGTATGTATTTCTAGCTGATCACGTGTAGTTGTCTGATTTTCATTTATTACAAACGAGAAAGGTCATGATCGATAATTGCCTTTATTATCGCATGTGTACATAGTATGTTGCTCCCTGCTTCTACAGACACAGTAATGTGTTATAAACCAACACATTTCAGAGTCTGTTTTATTAATTAGTTAGGATGGTATCAAGACTTTTTTATAATTCTCGTGCAGCGACTTGTGTGTAGTGTTTTCTTGTTATTTAAGGAAATAATAATAATTATATTCAACTCAGTTTGATCAACATACAGTTGACACTTACTTGACAATTGACATAACAGTTTACAAAATACACAGATTACTAATACACCACATATTGGACTTATTTCTTTTGACGAAGCAACTTTTACACCCATATTCCAAGTCACAATTTTGAGCGATGTCAAACTTAATACAGTGAAAATGGTTTGACAGCTCTTGAAACTAGATTTAAGTTTGATTGAATATGGTTTTGAACTCACGATTCAGTTGGTATGATATCTGTCTATATCGAAACATTTCCATTTTCTACGCCTTTTAGATTTTTCCATTAAAATCACTTAAGGTCCTTCGAGAGGTGATCACCCAAACTTTCCGTTTATAACACTATTATGCTCTATCGCTGTGTCTATGGCGTTCTCAGGTTCTTAAAAATTGGTTTCAATGTTGAAAGCTAATACTAAATAGTTTCAGTGATTTTAAGTTATTGATAGAAAATATTACAGGGTTCTTAGGTCAACGATAAGGATTCTAGATAGAATATTAATGATCATCTTGACATTGAATTGCGTACAATGTTATTTTATGATTTCTACACTTCCTATATGGAATATATTAAGTGTGTGTTGGTAATCTAAACGAAAGTTTCACCTACCCAGAAACTTAAAAGCTATTTAACTAAGGAACGTACAAAACTGGGATGTCTTGAACATACTAATACAGGTTAGGTAATGAATTATATCTCATTACATTCTACAAATATTCGTAGGCCAAGAGACTACGGGTACCAGAGTCAGTAGAGTTCTACTAAAAAACACCGACCACACCACATCATACACAACGCAACCCAAAACACGAATTTTCTTCGCCCAACGCTTTTTGGTCCTTCCGAGGCTTGTTTTTTTTAACAAAATCTGGTCAACCTGTTCTATGCTGATACGGAAATTATTCTTGTTGTGCAAAAGTGGTTGAATTATAAATTGTGTTACTTAGAAGTGTCACGTACAGTTAACATGTCAAAAGAAAGAGACTGGATGCCCAGAACACAGGGAATCCTGTGAGGGCTAGGGCACTTTACTTAACCTAAATATCCTGTTATTGTGTATAATAAACATACTTTTGTATTGTTCCAGCTCAAAAGATGATGAGATAGACGGAAACTGCATAGCTCGTGCACGCGGTTTGCCCTGGCAATCCTCAGACCAAGACATCGCTAAGTTTTTCCGGGGACTCAATGTTGCCAAGTTAGTACTATTGCGTTAGGATTTTTTGATTATGCAGCCTGCATTATTAAGAGACGACGATGGACCAGACCAGTGTCTTTTTTATATAAAACAAACGCACAAAGCCTCTGTAACTTCCAATAGCGACAATATCCGTAATAACTGATGTCGCAGCCTAACAATCGCGTTGTACAAAAACTCATTGGGATTCGGTATCGCTATTGGAAGTGAACGCTCTGCTGGTTCCATAGACAAATATTAGACTAGAAACTATTAGGCTTCGTCAAATTTACCTTTACTTATCATATCTTAAAATGTCACTTAAGGTTTAGTAGTTCATAAGATTTTAAGACCTAAATAATATATAATAATATTTTGTATCCAGGGGTGGTATAGCTCTTTGCCTCTCACCACAAGGCAGACGTAACGGTGAAGCGTTGGTGCGTTTCATTTCTCAAGAACACAGGGACATGGCTTTGAAACGTCATAAGCACCACATTGGGCCGCGGTATATTGAGGTAAATAACAAACAAGGACATCATGAATGTGTGTTTCAAACATATAAATATGTAGTATTGTCTTTTGTTAACATAGCTTTTACACATTGAAAGAAAAACACTTTTTTGGATTGAAGCTATGTATTATTATAAACTTATACTTATTTTACATAATTTTTTTCCCACGTTTCGCGTGCTTTACAGCGTGCGTGGTCGTTGTTTTGATGTTAAGTGATACCGTCATCGACACTTACATTGCCAGAAGGTTTGCAGCCAGTCGTGCGTTGCCAGTCTTTTCAGAATAGGCACGCTCTTTTCTTGAAGGGCCCTCAGTCGCATTGGTTCCATACTTCCGAGGAAGCCAGCTGGTTCCACATAGCGGTAGTGCGCGGGAGAAACTGCCTTTAGAAACAGTTGTGGACCGACGTTTATTACTACCCCTTTTAGGTTGGAGAAAAAGAACTTTCCTCCACATTGCTGACCTCCAACGTCTGCATTCCTTTATATCTTTTCCCTTTATCGTGATAGCCTTGAAAAGAACTCATATTATTGATTCGAAAAAAATAACATGGTTTATCATTTTTGTAATGTATATTGAATAGCTTTTACGTTGAATTCAATATGTTTTGAATAAAATTATGAATGAAATATTACACCGGATATAACAACAAGCAATGTAATGTTTTACTGCAATACTAAAGTATTAAGTGTCGTTTGATGTTAAATTTTAATTTATTTTCATATATAACTGTTTTGGCTTTGTATAATGTATAAGTGTTTTGCTTTATAATATCTATGTTAGCTGTAAGATTACTAATAAATAAATAAATACACCCAGTACTTATTCCCTAGTAATTATTCTAGGTATACCGTGCAAGTGGCGAAGATTTTCTCTCAGTAGCGGGTGGGGCGACGTGCGAAGCAGCGGCATTCTTGTCTCGCGGCGCACAGGTGATCGTGCGCATGCGCGGTCTACCTTATGATGCCACACCACAACAAGTTGTAAGTAATTTTTAGATGAGTACACTGAAGCAATGAGCCCTTAACCAAATTCATAAAAATCTTATTACGTACAATGTTTTGTAAGTGATTTCATCTCAGCGTAAATCGATTATAAGAAACGAATGACTAAGTAGTTTTATTTATAACGGTTCTTTTGTTTTTTTTATAAATGAAGAGGTACAAAAAGCTCGTATGAAAATTGTAGAGTTATTTTTGTAACTTTCCGCGTGCTCTCAAAAAGTCTCTTGAACTCCGATACGAGAGCCTTCCAGCGCATGTCCTCAGCCACCCACCAATTGCTAATTTTCAGCTGCTTTACTTAACTTGAGATATGCCTTAGTATTCACTAAGTCTTAGGTGCTGTTAATGACATCCCAAATCAAGTAAAAGTGCAAAGTCTTTTTTAGAGGTGAGAGTAAGAGAGAATGATTAGAAATATCTACTTTAAAATAAATTGAACTCTCTACCAACTCATCTACGTAAACAGTTTTCTAAAAAGCAGTCGATATAACCTCTTTTACAGCTGGAGTTCTTCTCGTCGGGTGACGATCCAGTACAAGTATTGGACGGGGAAGATGGCGTACTATTTGTTCGTCGAGCTGATCGACGTGCAACTGGCGACGCGTTTGTGCTGTTCGCGAATGAAGAGGATTCTCCGAAAGCGCTCGCGCGACATCGGAAGTTGATAGGCGCGAGATATATTGAGCTGTTCAGGTCTACCACCGCGGAGGTGCAGCAGGTAACATTTACAGATCATTAACCTTAATCTGTATGCAGATTATACAACTCCGCACCAGAATCACAAAACTATCAAATAATGATTCCACCAAAACGAAGAAAATATAGAAGGCAGACATCCAGGTCTCTGCATTATCACAAGAGGTGGATAAAGAAATTGTGACCAATTTCTATTCTACCGTCACATTTTTTTTGTATTTAAAAAAAAACCTTGCTTATGCTTAATAGCGTCGTCTAATAGAGACTGTAAGTAGTGTTAGACTCTATCTTATGTTAAATATCCTTATTAGTTAATTAGGTTAGACTTAAATTACTTATTAGTTAAGTTAGGCTAGATCGTAAAGTTCCATGATATCTCAGTTACACATGTATTTAAAGAAAAAGTTACAAAATTCTTAATAAAACAAAATATCTATTATAAATGTATAATATTATCCATACAGTTGATTTATATTCTGTCACAAATAAATTACTGACATTTTTATAAAATAAAGATTTTAGATTATTATTTAATTAATTTAGACGTAACTACAATTATTTATTTTAGTTTACAAATGTAACTTTTCATTGATTTTAGTGTTTTTACATTCTATGTCAAAGTATTTCAAAGCTCGTAAGTACTATAAATAGCATCATTACTATAATAATAGGCCATAATGTAGTCTTTGCGGTTATCTTCTCTAAATTGCTATTTTATGTACAGCCTGCCCTTGGGATGCGGTAAGTTGAAGTCGAGAGGTACAAAATTGTTGAATTTTCCCATAGCTATAATTATTTAATGACACGAAATTGGTTGGCCACAACCTTCCCGCTAACGTTGGGCCAAATTTGTAATATTTATTCATAGATAATACGGTCATTAATTGCTGCTTAAAACCCTATTTAAATATCTATTTATTATTATATCTATACGTTATAATTGTCAACGTCAGAACTATATAAATAATCACGTCTTCAAGTAATTTAAGTAATATGAATAAAGGCAACGCGAAAAAGAAAACACATGTGCGACGCAAATTTACGGCCAATCCTTTTTTTTAAGGCTTTCAAACCAGGGATTGTCATATTGAAATTCAGATTCTCTAGAGATCGATCGCAAAAATCTGGTTTGGAAATAATTTTAGATTATAGATCGAGTATAGAAAGCAACCGGTCCGTATGACGCATCCATAGTCATTCTTAAGAAAATTTAAAATTATTTCAGGTTCTCAACCGATCTCTAGAGACCAGGACCAGTCAAAGCAGCACGCCATCTACAGCCAATCCTCCCACGGATGGGCTTCTCCCCGTGGCGTTGGTACCACAGCATGTCATCACTTCTGGTACCGCCAAAGACTGCGTACGGTTGAGGGGGCTGCCCTACGAGGCTCAAGTAGGTATTCTTCAGTTCAGAGATCTCACGCAATAATGCACTCTAGATCTTTACATTAAAGTCAATCATTGTTCATTATTTATTAAGTTTCCTAACACTTAACACTTACAGGTGGAACACATTCTCAACTTCCTCGATGAATTTGCCAAAAATATTGTGGTGCAAGGCGTCCATATGGTGTACAACGCACAGGTATTTTTTTTATAGTAATGGTATAAATTAATATAAATAGATTAACCCCGTCAAGAGGTACTCACAGTTTCGTAGTTCCAAAATTGAGCAATAATTTATCACATATTTTTCGCTATGTTATTTTATATGTAGAGTCAAAATCTGTTTTAAAGACATCGAAGGGACTCATATTCGGTCGTAAAAACCGATAGTCGTAACAACCGATGACGTTGTTATTAAGATTTTGGTCAATATTACCGGTATGTACCTAAACGATGTTGTCGTAAACGGTTTTTGTATATAGGTTATAGGTAATCTGTTAGTTATAATAACTAAGCAGCTACACGTTTCCCTGTTAAGGGTGTGTAATTAGTTTTTATTGTTTCTTTCTTGATATAATATATTATAATAATTCCCGTTGGCAAACTTTTTATCAAAAATGAATACCTCTAGAATCTTTTTAAAAATCGACTTAATGTATCAGTTATTTAATTTTAATTAAATTATTACTCTCAATTTTAATAACGAAACCTTTAATCTTATTCATAGTTTATGACTGTGTATATTTTATAAAACAAATTAAAATCTATAACCAAGCTTGATATATTTTACCTTAATTTAATTTTAATTCAATCGGCAAAAAGGCGTATCAGCCTAATTGTATCTAATATTAAATTGATAACATAATGATCTAGTTTAATAGTGTACTAAAATAATATAAGATTTAACTAGAATGACTCATAATGTAATTGTAACTTCTATTCTACATTTTAAGACAAATTCGCGAGCTATTAATTGTGGCAGAATAAATAAACTTATCTTAACATTTTTGTACCATATTCTTGCAAATAAAATATTAATGTTATTATCATGATAGATTTAGGAAGGCAATAAAAGTAATTCTAAATTTAAACAAAATCTCATATATATTTATCTAAACTTATATAACATACTAAAACAGATATATTTTTAAAATTTTAGGGTCACCCTAGCGGGGAAGCTTTCATCCAAATGGACAGTGAAACAAGCGCTTATCTATGCGCGCAACAAAAACACCACCGTAACATGACCTTTGGTAAAAAACACAGATATATCGAGGTAAGTGTCTTGTGTAGTGGTTATGGTGTTGTTTGGGTTGGTGGTTCACATAAGAACTTCAACAATACAGTCGTAGAACAAAGGTATCAATTGGAGATGACCTATTTTAGTGGTCTAATGTGGTGTTATAGAAATTTTTATTTTAACACTCGAAACAAGAATTCTTATAGTTTTATTAACATATTATTTTTCTGCACCTGCACATGTTTTGAAAGTAACTGTTAAAAATGTATTATTTAAATAGAAATTAATAAAGAATCATGTGTACACAATAACTAAGATTGCGAATGGGCATCCCAACGTATAGCTCATCCGAAATTATTCCAACTAGGTGTTCCAGTGTTCCGGCGACGACATGAACCTAGTTCTGACAGGCGGCGTCACCCCCGCCACTTCACCCAAAGTGCTCTCACCCGGTACGTTGATATCTCCCCCACCCGCGCCGGCACCCCGCCTTTTAGCCCAACACATCGCGCACCAAAACCTCCTCGCAAGGCAACAGGAGAACCTCCTTTTGGCCTCCCTCCGACCCCCCCTCTACCCCTTCCTACCAAGCTACGCTCC
Source organism: Pieris brassicae (assembly GCF_905147105.1). Taxonomy (NCBI): domain Eukaryota; kingdom Metazoa; phylum Arthropoda; class Insecta; order Lepidoptera; family Pieridae; genus Pieris; species Pieris brassicae. The sequence goes on along the minus strand of NC_059667.1, from coordinate 20,941,277 downwards.
CGTTCGGTCCCCTAGCCCCTATCTCCCCATTGTTCAACAGAACATACTGCCAACTAAGCGTACATACGACCGCGCATTTACGCCCACGGAAACTGCCGCGAAAAGACCGTATTTGCAGCCGCAAATGGCACCTATGTCGCTGCCCGTGCTTTCATATGCGACGTCTCCACCGATTTTCTCGTATGCCAACACAAGTCCAATGCTTTCTTCGTATAGTGCAATGCCAACCGGGCTGCCAACAGGTCTTCAGGGCTATGGCTCTGCGCTCTCTGCCGCTTTACCGGCGTCAATGACAAGCCCTTTCCCCGGGTCGCTATCTATGTTCCCAACTTACCCGTACTATCCGGGTGTTTAGATCCGGTACGGAACTTTAGCACGTTAGGTAGATTGTTAAGTTTTTTTTCCGTGACACGGTCACTTGTTTTTTTAAAATGTATATTTTTACGAGTAAAATTAAGCTTTTTTATCAATTTATAAAGCCAATAAATTCTATTATCGCCTGCTTTTTTCGACTATTGTCGTTTTATGAAATCTTTGTTTGTATATTATGAAGTTGGCAAATGACACGTTAGATTCGGGCATAGGTTTAAGTATCGTTTTTTTTTATAATGTGTTAATTACGAAGTTTATACCTAGATGATAGAGCAACTAATGAAGTTTAAGATTCGTAAATGAATTTCGTGCTTTGGGACCAATTTTGCGACTTTTAAGTCAGAATGACAGGGTAATCAAATGACAAGCTCAAACTGGCATCAAGTCTGATGAATTTAGTAAACTAATATTACGGCAAATATTGCAGCTTTTAGGTTAGTCTATGAAATCAATTTGTTGAGTATATATCGACTTTAATAATTGTTGAATTCTTAAATTTTATTCTTTAATCGATAGTTGTTTCAAGTGACAAGTAGTCTGTAGTTTTTGTTTTTCTTATACGTTGTGATTTATTGTAAGACATTCCATTTTTGAAATAGAAACGTTTGGCAACTAAGTCTGATTTAAGTCTGATAGGTACGGTACTTATTTTGATATATTAAGGTACTTAAACTCGTTTTCAGTACAATACTTTTGTGATTAGGGCAACATTTTACTTATGGCAACATTGTTAATGCACTCTAGTTAAGAATAGTTATCGTTAGTTGGCAGTGTGTACGTCCTACAGGCAGCTAAAAATCCTATTTTCACACCTTCCACTCACCTTCTAACGTAAAAGGTTATGTCGAAAATGTGATACTAAATTTGGTTTATCTATGGACTCTATAATTCTAGTAACGTCATTGTTTATGGTGTACCATCGTCAAATTCACATAGGTAATGGGGCTTCCGTCACAAAAAACATGGTGTATTGGCTAATCTATGTACTGTCATATCTAAATTTAATTACTTATTGCAACTTTACCAATTTTCACTGTATGTTAAAAAATCTAAACTAAACCCTCAAAATGGCGGCTGCCGTCGTTTGTCTATTAACAGACCTCAATTCGTTGCAGGATATTAATATCAAAGAGGTCTTATTCATAAATGCACTATAGCCCTGTTATTATATTTGTAACTTAAACGAAACATATATTGGTTTGTAGTACGTTTATTAATAATACCACAAAACTCTTACGGCAATTTCAGTTTAATTTTTATTTAAATATTAAATACAAATAATACGTATATTTAACTAATAATTAATTGGTAACGCTGCAAATCTTAGTTTAGATAATCAGTTATATATGTTTTATTGTTATAAAGATTGTAATTTGTTTCTTACCTTTGTGTGATGGAAAATGAGCATGCATCGTTCGGTAAGTTTGCACAGATTGATAATACGAATCAGTGATACAGTATTCTCGTTTGTACAGTGTTTTTTTGATATAGTAACATTAGTCCCAAAGTAATTGACTAGAATATTAGGAGATGTTAAAAAATTGCAATATTAACATGTATGATATACAGCTAGTTCGCGGCACAATATACAGGTGGCTTGCTCAAAACATAGATACTAAATAGAATACCATAGACAAACAACTGTATGACTAAGTTCGCCAGTCCCTGAATCTTACTCTAAGATTTTATTCGTAAACCAATACTAACTAACATCATTTCGATACAAAACAAAATAATATCCATCTAAAGCGCTGTGTCACTGTGACCAGGTCCACTTGATCAAACTTTCCTTTCAGGTTATGGTAGCTTAAAGTATCAAAATTATTCAATACCCCATCTTCGAAAGTTGAAACAACACAACACATCTTAAACTTTTTATGAATAAAAACATTGATACCCAGTTTCATTGGTTATTATGTCATATGTCGAAGTATAAGAACTGATGCTAAAGTCGACGCATTATGAACTGTGGCTTCGGGTCATGAATCATATTTATCTATCTGTCTCCCTCGGACTTACATGTCTTATGGAGAGGTGTAGTTATGCTCCTAAGAATTGTAGAGGGGCATATGACAGATAGGTATGATCGATATGCTAAAATAAGTTAAGAATATTTTTTCCCTATCTGGTAATAAAAGTTTTTAATTTGTGAGATCAATATCACCATTTCATTTCTTTTAATCCACGTAAGAAAAGCTAGCGTAAGTAACTCATGAGAGTGTCATACCAAAATTACATTTATAGAGAAACAACAACTCCTAGTCGTAACGACTAATCAGGGAATCAGAGCGTGCGCAGGTAGCGCAGTGACCGAAGACTCAGTTTAAAATGCGTCAACTATAGTATAAGATTGTACATCATAACTGTATCACTGGTTAAGGGTAGCATGAATATCTATAGCTTTATGTTAAGGTTGTGTGCATGGTGACATATTTAATCATTTTCCAGCTCACAAATGGCCGGACACAAATAATTACGTATCTGTATTTCTATGTCCAAGACCAAGGAGATATGAAACATTGGTGATTACATAAAGTATCAAAACGTTTCAGTCCGTGAATCACCAGTGTCCGTCATATTTTCACTCTGATTGTACAAGACAATTTGGCATAATGGTCAGTTAACATGGGATTCTGCTATATTATCATTTCACTACGCTGTAGATTTAACATAAGGTAACAATAAGTTATTTGTTTAATAACAGAAGCAACTATTGTAGTAAGCTTCTCGGTCAAGTTCGCCAGTTCTTGAACATTGAGCTCGGTTATCGTTGTCTGATCTTCCGCGAGTTAAATGGAATAGTTTTAGCGGATTTCAATGCGTCATTTATATATTCATGTGTACGTATTCTAAAGTACGAGTTGTATTACGACTTATTTCTACAAAAACGTAGTCGGCTCGAAAACTACTTGTATTTTAGATATATGGGCTTATGTGGCTCGTGTTTTACTCCAAAATATCCAATAACTCCAAGATGCTAAGCGTTTGAATCCGTTTAACTATTGTTCATTTAAATTATCGTTTTGGTAATGGCCAAATGTTTAAACGGTTGCTTCCATTGCAATATATATTGTTGTGGTAAAGGTGTTTTCAATCAAACGAGGCTTGCTTAAAACTTAAATGAATAAATTCTTTGAAATATCTTTTTCGCAAGTTGCATCTGCATACCTTCTTTCTCGCTTCACCACTGATAATTGGGAAATATTGTATTTACAATTACGAATATTTTTTTTTAATATACGCACGTCATAGAATATTTAGGTCGTATGACTGGGACTTTCTCGTTTTTGAATCGTGTTTAATATAAGAAAATTTCTTATTATAAGGGACGTTTGGTTCATTAATATTGAATACTTAATAAATCAATTTGTCGTTATTCCGATATCGTGCGTTTCACTGGTATTGGTTGGCTGTGCTATTATGTTTATTGTGAAGGCTTGTATAATGCTTGACATTTACGTTACTAACATTTGGTTACCACTCACTGAATGACGAACATTGCTATGAACGACGCTAGCAACATTGTGTATAAGGGTTATCTAAAATTTACGTAAGTGACTTCACAATTACGAGATAAGCGGTAAGTATCAACCCAGGTGTTTCACGGTAAATAAATTGGCGGGAATGATTAGATGTGTTTCTTGGTGTTGCCAGAAAAATTAATTCGTTTTCTACCATCCTCTCCATCTACCAAAATCTTGCCAAACTACACGCCGAAAACTGCTAAAAAATAAATGTGACTCCAAGCGGAATATTTATTATATTCTGTACATACTTGCGGATTATTATCGGGCTGCCTTGAATACATACATAGTAATTGAATTATTTCGCTAATACTTTTAATTATTCGTCGCTGGCTTCACAAGTATACATAACAGCACAGTCAAAATCCCTGTATGTCCTGCTCCTAACAAAGTTGCTTTGTAGCACTATTTAAAAAACCTCTTCAACCAAGAGATTTGTGTTTTAAGCACAATATGGGCTTTAGACTAAAAATTGTATCTGAGCTTACAGCGTTCACATAAAAATTATTTCTGTATGTTATAGCCTATTCCCAAAACTGAAGGCTAAATTCAACTAACACTGGAATGGAAAATATAAGTGTGTTATGTAATTGTGTTCGTAGATTAGGGGTAGGTATTTAAACGTGTAAGCTCAGTTAGCTAATACATAAAAATTCTGCATGGTCCGGTGATAGATGAACCGTTCTGGGCTGAAAGCTTAAGTGTGACGTAGAGGAGAGTGTGCTTTCTTTAGAAAGTGTATCATGGTTTTAAGGTTGGTTGAATGAAACGTAAGTATCATTGTGGGTTTACGTGCGGTCTTATACTATCGCAAAGTGCCTTGTGACCTCAACTGAGACTTTCAAATGTATATACAGAATACTTTTATAAAACCCTATATTATCTATAGTTAGAATACCTAATCCAGTGCCTTTTGATAGAAGTAAATTAGTAGTAGAAACAAAATGATATTTGTTACATGAGAAACACAATAGCACGAACGAGATGTACGACACAATCTGACAGCCGTCATTTTGACTTCTATGCTCAGTCTGTAATTTATTAAATACTACTAATATTTTGAATTTTAGACGGTAATTTATTCATCATCATTCTTAATAGATCGCGGCTCCGGCAATATCGCTTGAGTTTTTCGTGTAGTGGTGTGTTTGATTTATTACTTATTTCAGTAAGACCGCTGGTCTAGTGGAGAATAAAACTCTCGTAAAACTTGATCGAAGCATAAACTTTTTAATTCTGTATATATAAAATGGTAAGCAGTTGGGGTCGCATAATATTGGTGCAAGTAAAAGGGTACCGGCGTACATAAGTTTAGTGAAGACCGCAGTAGCTTGGTGACTAGGAGCTGCGACATCGTGCGTAACATAACGTTGAGGTGTAAGCACTGCTTTGGTGGACTGTTAATGCGTTCAGTATGGTGAGTGTTCATCTGTTTAATTACATTGTGACGTCTGTGAATAAACGTGTATCCCGCTGACAATTGTCGCAATTCTTTTTGCGAAATAAACGTGTCAAAATTCTAGCCGTTTAGAATTGCTGTCAAACTGTCAACGGGATACAAATTATAACATCAGTGATCCTTTTATACAAATTTATCTATGGGACCAGTATTTATATAAAGCTGAAATGTGAGGGAACCATTTTGGTTATCAATGGAAACATATTTGTGACTAACAAAAAATCTTACGCATGAAGTATTTATATATTCATAATTACGTTTTTATTACTTTTATGGTAGATAATAGGTGATTATTGTAAGGAATTTATTCAGGTCCGCTGACGTACTATTATCCAGCTTTGGGTCCTACGTTACCGCCTCCTCTGGTCTACTGGGGTTACCCTACACCACCAGTTTCACCAGCCCATTACTACCATCCGCCACATCACCCACAGACTATGGTAAGGGTTATAAGTGAGTTACAACCAATTATTTTATTCGCTATTTGAAATGTTATTCTTGATTATTGTTACAACAAAAATCACCAACAACTCACAATTTATCTAATAATGGAAAGGTAGGTTGTTTTTTTTTATAATTTTTACCATGAAACCCATAATTTATCAAGTGAGAACACTGTGTTTTCCAGATGCCGGAAGTGGTACCAGTCGGGGGCGGATCCCCTCTACCCATACCTCCCCCCGCAACTTGCCCCGAATGGCCTATATTCATGGTCAACTGATAATCGTCAATAACTATAGATAATGCAAAAATATATTCAAGTTATTTGTCAATGTCAAAACTGACTTTGACAACTCATTGTGGCGTTCAACATTCAATCCTTAAAGAAAGGTACAAACAAAAGTAAAATCACTTGCCAATAAATTATATTCACGTTATATTTTATCTTCGAAATTTATTTTATGTATCAAATTTATATTTTATCAGATTGATATTACAGAAATCTTGAATACCTCTTTATTTAAACTTCTTTTCAGCTGCTATTTATATCTTACCTGTGGATAAATCTATTACGGAAATATTTTTGTTAACTTTGTATTGTTTTTCATCATATGAGGTATTCATTTTTTCTTCCTAACTCAGTTTATCACTGTTATTTAGTAGTTAGAGTTAAATTGATATAATTTAAATAAAGTACGAGCAATAATATTATTTAAAATAAAACATTTATTATTGAAAATTTATATTTATAAGATAAATTGTAGATACCGAAAATTTATAGTGAAACTGATATAGTCTTTGCGGAAAGAGATTTCATTCAGAAGTATTAATACTTTTAATTATCAATATGTCGCCATAAAAAGGTTGCATCGCTGCGACCTCAAATCGTAAGACGGGCTCTTTCCACAATGATTTTTATCAATGATGTCTTCTGAATTTATCTAATTTATCAATCACCATTGCCAGTTTAGATACTTATTACATTAAATTTAATATATATGTCATTGGAATATTTAATTACAAAAATTATCGTCTTAATTTATTATCTCAATGTTAGACTTATCTGATAAATTTATTTTATTAAGATTGTGTATTCGGTAGCAAAAATTAAAAAACAAAAGTGCTCAAACTGATTTAAAATTCTTGTGAATCAGAATTCTAAATTTAAATAATATTTTTTTTATTTAAGGACGGTGCTTAAATTCTCTTTATAATACCAAATATGTTATGTCTTTTGAAAGGCAAAGCTCAATTAGTTCATATTAGTTAGTTGCCATAAGATTAGTCGTGCATAACTTTGAATAAAACCTATGTGATTTGCTCAATAACTTATTGATAGCAATAACTGAATAGATATTTAAAACTTATGTTAAAATTTCGTAATGCCAAATTCTATGGACTAAAGTTAAGAAAGCAAAAATGCGTATTTTAAAAAAAACATACGAAAATGCACGACATTTATAAATTAACACCTTAATAAAGTTTTCTAACTTAAGTTTGTTTTTAAGAATTGGTTAGAGTTGCACGAATCCCATACCTTATACAGGTGTCTTAGGGAATTTTTGACAATTAGTTTGTAATTAGTTATAAGAGAGAAACAACAAAATCTGAATGTCTTCCATACATTAAGTTGTCACAATATAGATTTTACGATCACAGTTTATATATAGTATTTTATTCTTAAATCTAATATTATAATAATTGTTTTCCTTCTGTTTTAAGTTTCTTCCTGTGATTTCTTATTTCCTATTGTACAACGATTATATTAAGCTTCAAAGTTTTACTAAATATAGAAAGCGATTTTATATATATTCTTGCGTTATTACAGAATCTGTATAAAATAAATTTTATTTTATAAAAAAAAATCTATATTTAACAAAATTTTATCTTTAGTCTAAGAATTTTACGGTCAGTTTATTTTAAGAATAGAAAAATATTTGTTCTAAATGAAATCTACTTTATTTTCGTTAAAAATTTAATATATGATTTAAGTGATCAACATCCATGACGTTAAATTTAAACTACCCAAAATAATTAGTTTTATCTTTTGTTACTTTTTTACTGTTATCCAGTGATCGGAAAATATTGTTACCTATATGTTATGATCGTAATATAACGTCAATTATAAAAATGTAATTAAAACTTTGTTAAGATTGGTTTAACACGAAAAATTATGTGAAACATTTTTTGTTGAGTGACTATTGAAACCTGGTGTGCAATTTTTGGTCTTACATAAACCAAAAAAATGTGGAAATATGTGTTGTCCTTATATAATTTAGAAGTCAATGATTGAGCTTTTAAGCTTTCGTTGCTTATGTCGGTATTTAAAATTATTCAATTTATTCTACTAACTGTTCTTCAAACTTCATTACAAATAAATAATCAGACATAACGTTCACTCAATGAAACTCAATTTTGGCACTCGATAATGTACCTTAAGAAAGAACGAGACTCGATTCAGTGTTTTTGGACATAAATCTTAATAAAAATACTAAAAAAAATATTAAATGTTCACGAAGTTTTTATTACATTTAATATATTTTAATAGTTAAATTTAGATAAATTAGAATGTGCAATGTTTATTTTAAATCTTTCGAAATACCAATGTTTGGTTTATCTTAATAGTAGAATTGTTCTAATAAATGAATAAATTACAAGAAAATGTTTTATTTCATTATTGTTTAATAACTTCAGAGGACCTTGATCCTGATCTGATTCAATTCGGTGCGCAGATTATAGTCAAATTTTGTTGTACTTCGAATTGTCGGAGATAAAAAATAATTAAGCAATGTTCTCGGTCGGTCGTACACACTCCTTACATATAGCAAGACTTGTAAGCCTTAGAAAATTTTTTGAAATACCTATTTTATCCACATATAATTTACAATATACAAAAAGAAGCTATATACAATATTGCTAAGATGCGGCCCCATTCCGTTAGAGGGCTTCCAAATTTCCCCGTAGCAAATATTGACAAGCTACCCTCCTCAGTCTCGGTTACTCTTAGAATATCATTCATATACAAAACGGGCTTCATGCCCTGCCCATCATTTAAGTTGTATATTGCTCAGCGTCTATTCCCTAGTTTAATTCCCCAAATACTTCTGTCGCACGCGGCACGAACGTATTCTGGTTTTAGGTTTTTATGAAATCATTGTTTGTGATCCATATGTAAGGCAAAGCAACAAGCACGAATCCATCACCATATGAGAGTTTCCCACTTAAACTATAAAGAATGCAAGATATATATATAACATAAAAGTTGTTATTTGTTGCAACTTGAAGTCCGTTTTTATTGCTAGGAGAATTTAGATCTATCATTTGTTGTGGTTGATTTGGCATTAGTATAAAAGATATATAAAAATGAATCCCTATTTTCCTTGGTCACGGCATCACGCGTGAACGGCTGGACCGATTTCGCTAATTCTTTTATTGTTGTGTTTGTAAATTGTCAGTTTCTTATGAAAGAAAAAAATAAGAAAATTGCGCGGAAATTTAGACAAGTTTTAGGTTGGTTATCGCTAGCGTACCTATGCTGTGAACACTTATATAAAGGACAGAGCTTTCCTTGAGAAGTTAATCTCGATAAACTGTACCTAAACAATCTTCAATCTTAGGTCATTATTAATATCACTTCAATTTAAGGTCTACAATTCTTAAAAAAAAATCTTTGGTTTAAATACTGTCATAGCTGTCTGTATTAAAGACCCAGTTAGCGCGTGTGGTAAAGAATACGTTAATTTAAAATTACGATATTTACAAGGAAGCGTTTAAATTTATTACAAGTGTGTTTAACGTGGTTTCCACTTAAAATTACCATTAATAGACAATAACTAAACCATTTATTTATTAACCATTACAGTGACAGTGCATCATGCAACAGAAAGTATTGTCAGCAAAGTGGTATGGGGAGCAAGACTTTTTACTCTGCATTGCATTAACATACATCAAAAGCGCAGTTGGCCAAGAACAGAGCCTTATTGTCATTCTTTGTTACTAATATGAGTTAGAGATATGTACTGTCTTATCAATTTTGACTAAAATTTTCTGCTGCCGTAGATACGCCTGGTGCCACTTTAGTACTAGTCCGTGAATACCACTAAAGCGATATGAAGCGGTGATGATTGAAGGTTTTAATACATCAATTGGCTCGGGTAAAATTCATAGAGAGCAAGAGCAAGTTTTTTCATTCAGGTTGTTAATTTCATCAGTAAACTTTACATTAAAAAGCTTGTCGAACTTTTACCTGCCTGGAATCGAATCGATTCTTTGTTTCCTTTATAGTCTATGTTTCCCAATTTTTTTCTTAGTTGTTTCAAACTTTTTATAAAAAAGTCTCACGGGCCCGTTAATCTACTAGATTGCTTTCTCTTCGGTTAACCTCATATGTGCACATAATATCAGGCATTTTTTAAAACATTGTTGAAACGCTGTAAATTGACAACGCAGTCACTACGGTGGCTACTACCGTCGACACGCTGACACCTTTGATTGGGAAAATCTGGGCCAGCGAGAAGCTTCCGGAGGACTGGAATAGGGGCCTTCTTATTACTGTGCTCAAAAAAGGTGATCTAAGCCAATGCAGCAATTGGAGAGGTAACACCTTGCTCTCGGCCCCTTCCAAGGTTTTCTGCAGAATTATCTTGGACAGGTTGTCTGCAGCCGTCGAGCCTCTCCTTCGTATAGAACAAGCTGGCTTCCGGCCTAACCGCTCGTGTACCGATCAAATTAACACTCTTCGTATCATTCTCGAACAGGCATCAGAATGGCAGAGAGAGATTTATCTTACCTTTGTTGACTTCGAAAAAGCTTTCGATACGGTGAGATGGAGCAGCATATGGTCGCGACTCTCTAACATTGGTGTCCCGCCAAAGATAATTAACCTAGTTAAGGCCAGCTATAGGAACTATTCTTGTAGAGTGATTCACGATGGTCTCATCTCAGACGATATTCAAGTGCACGCAGGCGTCCGGCAAGGCTGCTTACTCTCGCCACTACTTTTCCTTTTCTCGACGGGATTATGGATCGCATACATCAGAACCAGCGTCGCGGAATAGAGTGGGGATTAATCAACATCTTAGAAGATTTGGATTATGCCGATGACCTCTGTCTGCTGAGTCACACCACCGCGACATGCAATCTAAGTTGGACGACCTGGAACGCGAGGCGGGATTTGCCGGACTCAAAATCAACACGCGAAAAACGAAATTCAACAACTTCGGCCTATATGGCAGTCACGGATGTTGACGCGTCGAATCAAGGTTAAAATATTCGGATCCAACGTCAAATCTGTGCTGCTCTATGGGTGTGAAACGTGGAAGGTCTGAAGGTCTCTGCCCCACCTAGGGGTTATAGGACATTAAGTCAAGTAAGTCAATGGTGGCAGACGAGGTCCTTCATGTTTCTTAGGGTATAATTATCACTGTTAATAACATTTGCCATGTGTACTGATCATATAGAAATTTTGCTCTCCAGCTCCCTAACTAATAGTAGATAGTACGAATAATAAATCAAACATAATTAAAACTCTTTTATTACATAAATTAAAACAATGTACATTACAATAATTTCACTTACGTCGTGTCAATAAATTCTTTAAAAGTGGCACTTAGGTAAAGCCATATGCATTGACGATGTCTTTAATATTTACAAATTTAAAAAAAAAAACAATATTTTTGTCTTTTAAATAGCCTTCACACATTAAGAAAACACTTTTTAAACGGATCGAAGCTATGTATTATTATTAAAAACTTATTATTATTTACATAATTTTAAACGTCGGAAAAAATTTAAAAATTATGTAAATATGTTTTTAATAATACATAGCTTCGATAAGTTTAAAAAGTGTTTTTTTATCAATATTTTTTTTAAACATTCAGCCACCAGTGTCCAGAACCCGCTCTTTGCTGAGCTTTCTTACAAGGGACTCCGACATGGAAAGTTTTCTCAGTTTTTTTTTTCGTCGCCCCTTTTGTAGGGTACTTCCAATTTTAAATAGACTTTGTTACGTTTTATGATACTACCCACTACTTACTGAAAGTCTTGAGGGGTGTTGTGTGCAACCCAAGTGTCCTCCAAGAATACCATGGGCCAGAGCCAGAGCCTTGCACAGATCCCCGTCATCCAGGACGTTGCCAATTATTGCTGATGCTTATATTAGATATTGCGTAAATTGTGTTTATTTATTTATTTATTGTATAAGTGTTCTTAATATAAAGGAAGTTGATGTGGTGGAAACACAAACTGTGCACAGTTTTTCTATTTACCAGGACGTCGAACATATTTAAATCATTAACATATATATATATATATATATATATATATATATATATATATATTAAAAACTGCACGTAAAACGTCATACACCAATTTAAACACTGATGCGCCATAGATAGCCGATGCTAGAAACCTGTTCTTGTCGAGAATTCTCATTCACATACAGGATGAGTTCCTATATTCGATTTTTTTTTAATGACGTATATAGCATAATTTATGTTATTCATAATTTATAATTGTTTGACTTATGTAGTATTTTTTAATTTAAATTTAATATTGTTTCTTGTTATATTAGTAAGAAGTGTAGCTGGAATCGAGTTTATTAAATTTGGGATGATGTAATCTAATGTTTTTTTTCATATAAATTATTGTATTTGGGTAATGGTAATTCGGTTTTGAATTTTCTACGTGTTGTGTAGTGATAGTGAGTTTTAATTGTTTTGAGGTAATTTTCTGTAAAATAGTTTTCATTTAATAATCCTAGTTGCACTTTCTCGTGTATAGGTATAATTTTGAAAAATGCAAAAAGCTTTCTGTAGTCCGCTTTATATTGTGATTTTAATTTTATATATGTACTTTATTATATTTTATTTAATGTTTCTCGACACTATCGTATTGGCATAGTCTGTAAAATGTATGTTATAATTAATAAATAAATGATCTGGTTTAGGCGACCGTGGTTTCGGAGTTAAGTGTGACCAGTAGTGACCACAAGTGGTGAGTTCAGACTGATGTACCGGCAACACGAGTGTGACGCTCACAGAATATATGGAAAAGGGTGTTAGTCTCTGTCGCTGGCCACCAGTGGCTGTGGTCGGCCTTTGCGCCGAGGTACTGTACAGAACGATCTAAAAACCCGGATGCCATGATGTGTTCCATATCTCTCCTGAGAGACTCCACGTGACTCCCGTAAGTTAAAAACGTATTGGATTTTAAAATGGGCAAACGGGCAGCAGGCTCACCCATTGTAAGTGATACCACCGCCCATGTATTCTCAATGCCAGATGGCTCACGAGTGCGTTGCCGACCTAACGTATAGAAGGAATTCGAGACACTTCTTGTTTCTAAATCTCACCGACTTTGTGACTATTTAACAGAGTATAGAGACAAAGTCAAACGAGAGACATATACTAGCTTCGACTATGTGCTATTGGGGCCTATTATATGTTGTTTCAGTTTTACATAAATTAAGAAAATTATGAATATAACTAGTACATCGTAAAAGGCTCAATCTCATTTCTCTGTTTAATCTTTAATGCCTCAATTTCTTTAACTTGGCCTCAAACCGAGGACTACGATATGGTAGACACGAATCACTGTATAATAGTCTTGGCCTTATAATAACAGTCCGGCCTTTAATTCACTTTATCACACTTTGACAATTCACATTTATACTAGGACTCTTCCTGTCCCGACACATGTGCCAGAAAGATTTGGTGCGGCGCGTGCGCACCTTGCGATGATACCTGGAAAATATTTACACAGGTTTTAAAATGTTTTATTAGTTTAACAAATGATCATAAAAAGGTTGTAGCGCCATTGATTTAAATTTTTAAATGTATATGGTCTTGATTTTTTATTTTATTTAAATTTATTTTCTCTTATTCTTATCAAGTCTTTTTATTTCTGCGAGTTCATCATGCACTTAGACTGCAATTATATTAACCTGAATAATCTGTGGCGTCTGCTGTTGGGACTGTTGTTGAGCCTGTATGCTGATGGACGCGTTTGGATTGTTCTGCATCTGCATACGGATCATGTTCAGCTGGGCTTGTGACAGCATTAGCTGAGGAAAACAAACATTTATTTTATTTATTTATTGTTTTTATATGTAGTTTTGTGTTAAATTCATATCAAATATATATATATCGAATGCTAGGATTGAGTAATGATTGAGTGAATTTACTGTTGATTTGTTTTTATTTGTTCCATAGTTTGGAATTAAAATAATATCGAATGAGTATTCAGCGGAGCATTGCTGTGATGAGAGTTTGGACCGAGTTGGGAGTAGATTGTGATTGCAAGTGACATTGAAGCCCTGAACCCACTGCTTGTTATAATTAAACCTAAAGTGTTATTTATAGTGTTAGAAGGAAATATTGAACGATAATTAATGTCTTTTCTGCTCGCACTTTACCCATATGTGAATCTCGATAGAGGTATAATATTTCTTGGATATATATTATTTTAGTGATTTTGGTCAACATAAAAAAATATATACTATTTATATTTAGTTAATACAGTGAAACCTGGTTAAGTGGGACCTGGTTAAATGAGAAACCTCTATTATTGAGAGTTGCAACGAAGTCCCGGTTCTTTTTCATTAAATTACCTCTGTTAGTGGGACTTTTTGAACCTGGTTAAATAAGATTTGAATTCTAAGACTTTTTCGATGTTTACCTCTATAATTGAGACTCTGTAGCTCAATTACCTGTATAAGTGAGACGAATTAATCAGGTTTCAACACGTTCTGACGTGTTTGCTCATACATTTCTCGCCGTCTTTCGCGCATGCTAGCAATCAAATACAAGCAAACATTACCGATTACTTTAAGTCATAAACTTTCATACCTACATTAAATTCATAACATCAAAAATACGCATTTTTATTAACATTTCCACCTCTTTAAATGAGATAACTATAAATTTAAATGTGTTTAATTGGAAAACTGGATTATTGAAAATCCTCAATAATTGGTACATATGTCTCGGTTCCTTGAGATCCCAATTAACCAGGTTTCACTGTATATATGTCAAATAAACTATAATGCAATTAATCGATGCTGCTGAAGCTGAATAGCACAAAACTACTAAACCTATTTTGATGAAACTATGGAAGCTTCTCATACTTACACAAATTTATGATGGTATTGAAATTAGAAGTTACACTCAAATAATATCCAGTTCCAACACCATAACCTCCTTGTTTGAAGTCGGTCAAAATGAGACATTGGTTATGGGATTTTGTATTCTACCTGAATGGGCTGTGGCTCTTGCTGTTGGGACTGCGACTGGGCCTGGAGGATGATGGGCGCGTTTGGATTGTTCTGCATCTGCATGCGGATCATGGTCAGTTGGGCTTGTGACAGGATAAGCTAGAAAAAACATTATATATATTTAAGTTTCATTGATCTTATGCAGGAATTTAAGTCCGCAGTTTTAATTTTAAACAAACAAGCAGCTGTCGCGTGGAAACCAGGATGCGTAGCCGGCCTTCTAAAATTACCCCAAAACAATTACGAGAAAATTAAAGATACATTGATTAAATAATTCGTAATATTTAATAATAAACGATAGTAAAGTAAAAATGACGTCTGGATATATGAAACTATAGGCGTTGAACGTACTGGAATTTTCCAGTGCGGGAAAGTGGGAAAATATTCCCTTTTTTTCTTAAAACTATGTTAGCAATAATATGAGTATATATGAGTGTATTATTTTTTCAGCTTGGTGTTATTGCTTTTATCTTTAATTCAATTTATTACCTTTATACACCTGCTTAAAGGTTTCATGTTAAGACAAGATATTTGTATCGAAAAAAAATTAATTAAACATAATTTTATTAATTAAATTTTAAAAAGTATTATGTGAAATCGACGCCCAATTCAAAGTTAGAGTGCACCCTTCAAAAGCCGGCAACGCACCCGCTAAAAATTATGGGTGTCCCGTTTATATAATAAAAAAAAGGATTTAAAAGTATCATGTAAGGTACTCGTATAAAGTTATTACAATCCAGAAGGACCTCGGTTCAGTTCTAGGCGAAAAAATAATTAGTTGAAGCAATATATGAAACCGGTCAGCGTATGTCAAACAACAAACAGATACAAAAATGTGTCTGCTACGGATTCCCTCACTTCATACTTACAGGAACATGTTGAACTTCTCCAGACGAGTTCACGACTTGTTGTAACAATGTGACAGCTTGATTGCTGCTGCTCGCTGACGTCGTACTCGATGACGGCTGAAAAACAAAAAAAAAAAGCTTATTATCATCTTCGACGTCCGTCATTCCGTAAATGAGCTTTTATTAAGGCGGTATATTCCGCGCACCACCGCTAAGTGGTACTGCTGAAGTATTTCCGAACCAATTCCACGTAGGGTTGTTTAAGAAACGTGCGTACCGATTAAAGGGCCGGCAACGCACTCGCGAGCCCTTCGGCCCCGTACCACTCACCTTGCATACGGTGACTACCTGCCCGTTTTCTCCCTGTTCTATAACTAAAATTCTGCCACACATTGAATTATTCTCAATGAGGTTTAAATTTGTTTAAACGTATCATAATGATCATAGAGAAATCAAAGTTTCTTTCGATTTTCTTTGTAAACATTTACCTGAACGATTTGTGTGCAGGGTTGTGTCACAACTTGTGTACTCGCAACTGGAGATGTGTGTTGCACTGGGACCTGAAATTGTTTTCTTTAGTTAGTAAAAAAATAAGTATTTTTACCTTGGGATAAGATATTGTTATACTAATGACTCCCTAAGATCCAACACATTTTGACATAGTGAAGTCTTACTTAGTGCTAAGTTTTTTATTCATTTCAAAATTTCATAATAAACAGGTAACGAAAATTATATATAATAACAAACATTTACACTAAAAATATAACCAATGATGGAATACATAATATTTACAAAAGGGGAAAAATCTATAATAATATAATAATAATAATAAAGTGAGGGTATGTATGTGAAGGTGTGTTTGTGGGGTATGCTCATGATGCAGGTGATTTAGCTATGGATAATCTTACTCCTAACCATATTCAAGGCTTAAATATTGGTCTTTGTATGTCCCGGATAGAGTGCTATACAAACATGAGTTTTGCATACTTTTAACCAAAGCATGATTACATGTCTAGTAGGCAGGAACAAGGAAGGGCAATTGTTCTAGAAGGGAGCTACAACTAATTTTAATTGAGATGATGGCATTATATAATAAATTTATAGGTATAAAACTCATTATAGGAGATATATTTTATAAAGTCGATTCGACTTTCATTCTCCCCTTAGTGGAGTTTCTACATAGCAGTTATGTGGATTAATAGACTAAACATATTCATTCATGTAGGCTAAGAGTAAGATAATTAAAAATACTAACATTTATAGGATCTGCCGGTGCATTCACTCGGGTTTCCTCTCTGACACGGTTAAATTTTATCTCTTGCCTTGGAACTATGTCGATTAAGAAATCAAATTGGTCTGAACGAGATATTGCCATTGCTATATCGTTCCGCTGAAAATAAATAATTCGTTGTTATGACATTGGTTAATAAACGGTCTATTTAAATAAATTATCATTATCAAAAATTATCAGAAATAAATTTATTTACCCAAAATACAGTTAGTATTAATTGTTCATTGTCCAATGAGGATTTTAAAATATATATTTAGTAAAGTGTAGGGTGAAAGGGTTCTAAGAATGTCATTAGTAGAAAAGTGCAAATTTAGGTTTGAGCCTAAAACTGCTTCTGATATTGGCAGAATATTTTTACCTTTCTTTGAATGGAAATGAAAACTATAGTTTTTGTGATGCATTACCTGCAAGGTCCTCCTCTTATTGTCTTCAGTATGTGACCAGGCCCGTAAGGTCAACTCATGTATGAATATCTCACAGGCTTTTGCAAATAATATTGGGGCTTCTGCAGATATCATTTTTACTTCCTCATCCAGTTTCATTATTTTTTTTATCCGGGCTAGGGGTAGTGATTGTGTTTTAAAGTCATCCTGAAAATGACAATTACTTCTCAAATAAATAAGGGTTTTGTAATATTTCAACATAAAGTGTAGTAACAAGTACATTAATAAACAGATGCATGAATAAATTTTCGAAATAAATGATAAACTCACAGCAGTTATTTTCTTTATATCCTCATTAACTTTAGCCCAGTAATTATTAAGTGTTGTATGGATATGAACTGTTGGAGACTCTTCAATCTCTCCTTCAATTTCTTCTATTTCAGGAGCATTACCCTCTTGATCCCTGTGGACAATAAAATCTTATTTATCAAAAATGAATAAGAAATACATTCAAAAATAATATTTTATTCCATTTATTATGTTGCACAATGCACTATTCTGTTTTAACAAATAAACACTATCTACTGTTTTCATTCATCCTTCGCACCAAGGGAACCAAGTAAGGAATATTAATATTGAATTTAAAAACAATAGTTATAGGTGTACACCTCACTGCTTTCTAAGAAAAATAATTAGTAAATTCACAATGGTGTCCAACACATATTTCTATAGATGGTTAAGAGGACTTAGCTTTATAATGTTCTTGACACTATAGTCAGCTACAACATTCATTACTTAGGCTAAACCAAATCAACAATTATTGGTCACTACTAAGCGGGAAATTCTTTAAGCAATTTTATTGTATAAATATGATATCAGTACATACCTCAACGACATTGTTAAAATTACTATCCGGATTAATTTATAGATTGAATAGAATAAATAAGTCTTTTTTTTATTAAAGGGACCAACTGGCAAAATGATGACTGAAATATATTAAAACATTAGTGCAGACAGCATGATAATAGAAATAAACATAATATGATAATAGAAATAGCAGTTCAGTAATTGTAAGCGCTTAAGTACTCTTTTGGTAGAACCATTCTTGCAGAGGGTATTTAGAATTGTTTTATTAAAACTTGATTTAAAGTTTCGTAATGGAACGTATTAATAATAAACAATTGAAAAAACTTACGTAGGCACAAGGAAGCACACCGACATCTTGTATTCACCAACAAACGATCAAAGACCTCGAAGTTTAGAATTATTTAACACTATTTTGTATTTTTTAATTATGAGATAAAGTTAACAAAAAGATTAGCCGCGAGAAAAGTTATTAAAACACGGTAACCAATAATCAGTGCAATATTTGGAGATCTCCAATCAACAATTACTGAAAATCCGCCAGTTCCACGATTCGTCCACCGATGACCAGTCACAAGCTTGACGTAGTTCGGTGTTGCCATTTTGCATTTCCGGTTGAACGGGACTAATTATACAAATATCAACCACTTTTTGTTCTTGATATTAATAATATTTTTAAGGGAATAGAAATTACTACTAAACTTAAATAAATTTCGTTACATTATTCTTTTGCCAGTAAAATTAAGTTTTAACTTAGAAAAAACCATTACGCAGTATTACTAAGGAAACGTCAAAACGACATTGAAAAATGTCAGGGGTTTTGACATAAGATTTAAGACGTCATCACCAGTTATTGATTAATGATTAGCATCGGCTATTGAGAAAGATAGGCATTAGCGTCCTATTAAAATGGCGGCCGCAGAAATAGTATCAAATACTTCTAGTATATCAAAAATAGAAAGGTTTGACGAGCTTTATATGTTAAAATATGTAATTTACTGAATATATATTAAGTAAACCTTATAATATTGTAATAAAAAGGGGTTGTAACATGTTAAATTTCTGAAACAATATTCTGTGTTTATCTTTCCGTTTTTATTTTCAGTTTTCTAAATGATCCAAGCTATAAAGAAATTATTGAAAACTCATCTACATTTAATTCAAGACTATGTGCAGAAAGAAGGATGCGGATGCCATTTATCGATACCCAAACTGGTTAGATATAGTATAGTTATTTTTTAACTCTGACTTAAGAAGTTATTTGTTTACAAATTAACATGTGAATGAAATTTATATATTATAAACATTCAAACTTCTATTTATAGGTGTTGCACAAAGCCATTCAAATTTATTTATGACAAAAAAACAGCGAATGCCTGGAGCAAAAGAAGGACAGGTTTACACATATCCATCGCAACGGTTTGTATTTTTGTCTTGATAATGCATCAAGGGTATTGTGTATATTTCAATCTTAAACATCTGTGATTTAAATCACTATAAATTTAGTAACTAATAAAAGTTTAATTTACTTGTAGATTGCATAGAAATTTTTTGTCCAGTTACATAGATGATACCCAAATGTCAATTTTTTATACATTAGTTTTTTAATTTTTTTAAGTAAGAATGATTAGTGTAAAATGTTGTGTGAATAATTCTTGACTTAAAGGTCAAGTAATAATATTATATCTTAAAAAATATTTTAACATAGATGGAGAAAAGCCCGTCGTCAATACCTGACCATGTCATCAACTCGCTGGGGTTGGATTGGTGCTGATGCTGCTGAAAATGCAGGAGAAGGTGAAAACAGTTCTGGAATACCAGATGGTCTCGGGGGTGACGATAGCCGAGATGGATCTCAAACAGCTGCTAAAGATGATCCTAAGGTATCTTTATATTATATTGTTATAAAACTTGGGGTATATAAGGAGGTGATTGTAACCCATGACTGTCAAAAATCCCAATGTTTGCAGGTACATTGCCAGCTTTTTACGATTTGGTACACTGATAGATATATAATTTTGTTTATCAATAATTAACAATATTTCTTG